>NC_057863.1:3939614-3940090 GCF_019393635.1 Dromiciops gliroides | reverse complement strand
CTGATAAACTGAGCATACCACAAGAAAGCTATCTGAAGATCTCAGTGATGAACACACTACTCAGCTATACATAGAGACTTTCCAAGGACAATGGCAATGCCAGGATGCCAAGGCCTCATGAGGCAATCCCTGCTTGTCTTGAATCCATTTCCCTGGAAAAACCCTGAACATGGAAGATTCCTTCCTAATGTTTCAATTCATTGCAGATCCAGGCTCCCCTTTTCAGGTTCAGAATGAGGCTGGCAAGGGTGGGGGAGGGGACGTGTGGGGAAAACCCTTCCCCTTGGTGCAGAGAAAGGAGCCCAGGATGAAGTGTCTAGGGCTTGGGGTCGTTCCCAGATCTGTCCTTGGCCCCCTCTGTGACTCTGCTGTCTGCAGCAGTTTTCTGGTCTGAAAATGGAGGTCACGGGGACATAGTATTTGTTCTCCCTATCTCAAAGGGTTCTTAAGATGTTGGAAAGAAAGATCATGGTTAT
>NC_057863.1:3920646-3939414 GCF_019393635.1 Dromiciops gliroides | reverse complement strand
ATCAGGTTCTTCACTCGCCTGGCCTGTTCCCTGGTCCTAGATGACCCCAGACCAACTTGCTAATCAACCAGCTTTGTGTGTCGTGGTTGTCAGCTCCGACGAGCCTATGCCCCTCCCCTACCTGGGCCACTGCTACTCAAGCCTACTTCCTGGTTCCCAGCAGGAGTGAAAAACCCAAGTTCTGCCTCAGCACCAGCATAGACCCCTGTAGTCTCCCCCCTGCCCAGGGCTCAGCCCTCTCACCAGACTGTGAGCTTAGTTCCAGACGACACTGGTGCTTCAGCTGATTCAGAGGCCCTGGGGGTCTCCTTCTCTGGTGAGGCCTTCCTGGGACTGGATCTGTGTCAGGGTGACTGTGGGGTTGGGATAAACTCCTGTATCAGCACAGCAGCTCCCTCCTTCTGACCTTCCAAGCCGTTCTTGGTTAGAAGATGATTTCAGCACATTCTTCTGTGGGTTTTGCTTCTCCAGGCATTGCCCTATGGCATTATTTGGATGTTTTTTGGAGCAACTGTGTCATGAGTTCAAGAGCTCACTGCCTTTCCGCCAGTCTAATAAAGGGGACAACATACCAACACCTAGGCACAAACGAGCTATAGGCCGGCTAAAGTGAACATCACAGGCTCAGAGGGAAGGCACTAGGATTGAACAAGATGAGGAAAGGCTTCTGGCAGAAGGTGGGATTTAGTCTTGAGACCTAAAGGAAGCTACACAAGTGACTTTACAAGCTAATTTTTAACTCTTAAAATGCAGTGGAAATGTGTAATTAGCAGTGTGGGCATGTTAGTCACATGGCCTCCCCTGAACTCATACAGCAGCAGCAGCAGCTCCTGTTTCCCTTCCATACTCCTCCCTGGTCATTGGGAAGGGCCCAGCAAAGAAGAGAAAGGAGGGCTGAGTTGGGTGTCTGGTCACTGAGATTCACCATACCTATCGCTTTGTTTGGAAAATGCTGATCTAAGGAGAGATGGCATGACTTGGTTGTGATCACAGGGAGGTAGATAAGGAAAATAATGCTAGCTAGATGAATGGGATGGAGACTTTCAGTGGTAGTGAGTTCTGAATTTGAGAGGTATTCAAGCTGAGGCTAGATGATCATTTGCAAAGGATTCATGTGTTGACAGAGCACTGGATAAGTAGAATGGCCGGGTTGTGGGAGTCTAAGATACCAATCCACCATTAACAAGAAACACTGGAGGAGGTGTTTCTACGGAAATGATTTTGCCTTTCCACTGGACTCCCTTGGGATGAACAGCTGGCATTTATGAGACAGCCACACCAGCAGGGCTGTCTGGAAACCATGGGAAAGAGAAGGTTATGCCTGTGGGGTGGGGCAGGGAGAAGTTAAGTGGATTATACACTGTGGCAGCCAGAGGATGAGCCCAGCCCAGGATTTGAGCTGGGCTGTTTTCTGAAGATTGGAAATCACCCATTGTTTTATTTTATTTTTAAATTTTCTTTTATTGGTAGATATATTTTGGGGAAATGAGAAGCAAAATCAGTTCCCCTTGGTGACTTTGTTTTCCTGGTATTCGGGACCCAATTCAATGTCTTAGCATCATTTGGAGCTGCAAAGAACCTTTGAAGTCATAGACTCCAAGCATGTCATTCTCTAGAGGATGGAACCACAGCCCAGAGTGGGGCACGCATTTCCCCAGGGCCACCCAGGCACCCAGACCGGCCCTCTAAGCTCAAGAGGCTCCATGCAGTGTTCTTTCCTGCTTCTTCTTCTTCTTTTTTTTTTTTTTTGTGGGGCAATGAGGGTTAAGTGACTTGCCCAGGGTCACACAGCTAGTGTCAAGTGTCTGAGGTCAGATTTGAACTCAGGTTCTCCTGAATCCAGGGCCAATGCTTTCTTTATCCACTGTGCCACCTAACTACCCCTTTCCTGCTACTTCTTTTTTTGTTTTGTTTTTTTGGGGGTTTTTTTGGTGAGGCAATTGGGGTTAAATGACTTGCCTAGGGTCACACAGCTAGTAAGTGTTAAGTGTCTGAGGCCGGATTTGAACTCAGGTACTCCTGACTCCAGGGCCGGTGTTTATCCACTGTGCCACCTAGCTGCATCCTTTCCTGCTACTTCTTACTCCTCCCTCCCTGCACCCTTCATAAAGAGGAGTACAAAGGTGCCATTTTGTAAGTCACTCCCATGTGCTTCTAGGCTAAGACCCAAGAGAAAGAAGTCATTTGTCTTTCTCATTGTCAAGGGAGAGGATCTTTTTCCTCTGGACACACACAGCCTAATTTGGGATTCCCCAAGGCAGGAATTATGCCCTATCCCACTGAGAGAAGTCCCCTCACTTTGAAATAAACTGCAAGAAAAGATTAGACAGTTAAACTCTAGAACCCCACCAGTCATGACATGAGGGGTGAAACATGCCTTCGGGGACAAGGCCTGGGGCTCATGGATTCATTGTCATGAATTCACTCTGGGTCCTCTGCCTGGCCAGGCATCCTCATTGTTTGCGTGCAGGTTATTCCTCTTTTGCATGATCTGCAGAAAATGTGGTGAGCTCTCAAGAGCTAAGGGAGTCATTTTTCTAAATTAATGGGAGACTGGCATAGGAAAATCTCCACCAAGACCAAGGCTTCCCTACTCAAAGTGTTTTCTGTCCATTTGTTCAAGTGAGGTTTAAAGTTATTTATTGCAAAGTCACCCTCCCCACCAGCCAAAGTACTAATGAAATCATTGTTCTGGGGCTCAATCATTAATGGTCCTCAGGTTTCCAGAAGAGGTAGAAGCTGTTGGAATCTTACAGAATATCTCCATTGGTCGAACACCCAGAGTTTGATCAACTCCATGAAACTGAATTTTAAAATAATAGGGAGTAGAAGGAAGTAAGGACTCTGAGGATTTCCCACAAGTGCTTCAGTCCTCACATCTGGCCCAGGAGTGTCCCCTGGGAAGCATAGGAACTGCCCGAATCTCACAGATCTCTGGAATAGATGGGCCTAAGGACAGCCTGAGCTTTGGGATGCCCTCAGTGGCTTTCTGGGGGCGTTTTTCTAGGCTTCCCACACCCTCCCCACATGGAATGTAGAAGACTAACAGTGAAAAATGACCTATTTTAACAGGTGCACACTTGTGTGTAAGTGGGGCTTAGCTGAGCGTGGAATTATTTTAACATGGAAATAAGTTGTGGATGTTTGGAAATGCCACTCACTTGGCCACACAGGAATCAGACACATGGTCCACATTTAGGGATTTTTCAGGACTAGAAACTTATGTGTTTGTTGTCTTTAAAAAAAAATTCCAGAGGAAGTCATATTATTGTAGGGAAACAAACACCAGAGCCTGGGAACTGTGACTGCCCCAGACCAGGTCTAAAGAAGACCTTTTCCTCCAGGCAACTAAAAGTCAATGGTTAGTTTGTCTTTTATTTTCCCCAAATCATCCTTCCTTCGAACTTCTCAGTCTCTGTTGCCAGTCCCACTTTCAATCTAATGGGTTCACAGTTTGGGGGTCATCCTTGATTTTTCCATCTCTGATCAATGGACAAGCCTTGTTGCTTCTATCTCCAAAACGTCCCTTGAAAGCACCTTGCTCTCTTTACTCCTAGGGACATCATCCCAGCTGGGACCCCAGAACCTCTTATGTGGATCTTTGTTATAGCCTCTAAGCTCCTTGATTCAAGTCTCTTCCACTCTCCCATTTGTCTTCCAGCAGCCAGCAAACTGATATCTAGAACCTCGATTTGATCTGTTAAATTGTCCAAACCTGTCTCCCTAGTTTCCTGGCACTGAATCTCTAGCTTTCTCCAGCATGAGACCTTTCCTGACCAATCCCTGCAGCAGCCATGATGAGCACAACTGGACTTCTGCTTACTTTTCCAACTTTATTCCACACTAGCTCCTACAGCCACCCTTAGTTTTAGCCAAGCTGGCCTTCTGTCTGTTCCCTGTACAAAACATTCTTTCTCCCTTCTCCATGCCTTTGCAATCCCCAAGGCCAGAATACATTCATTCATCATCTGCTCCCACCACCTCCCCTACCTTCTGTACCTCTTCCTTCTTTTTTTCCCCTCCTCCTCCTCCTTTA
Organism: Dromiciops gliroides; assembly: GCF_019393635.1. Classification (NCBI taxonomy): domain Eukaryota; kingdom Metazoa; phylum Chordata; class Mammalia; order Microbiotheria; family Microbiotheriidae; genus Dromiciops; species Dromiciops gliroides. The sequence goes on along the minus strand of NC_057863.1, from coordinate 3,935,378 downwards.
TCTTCTCCTTTTTCCTCCATTCTCCCTCCCCCCAGAATCCCCTCCTCTGCATAGGATGGCCTCAAAGCATAGCTCAGGGGACACCTTTACACCTTTTACTTGGGACCTTGCCTAACTGCCCCTCCACCCACCACCTGCAGCTACTAGCATTCTCTCTCTCTCTCTCTCTCTCTCTCTCTCTCTCTCTCTCTCTCTCTCTCTCTCTCTCTCTTTCTCTCTCTCTCTCTCTCTCTCTCTGACACTTTGTACTGATTTTCTCTTGACATTTGAATGCACAGGGCCTATTCCCCAGTGAAATGTAAGTCTCTTCAGGAAAGGGGCTGTCATGATTCTTTCTTTGTAGCCATGGAGCCTAACACAGCTCCCCACACACATGTGCCTCAACAGAAACGCTCTGAATTGCACCGACTCCGTGCCAGGCTTGACATGAGGATAATTGCAGAAGTGTTTAATGCAAACCCAAGCACCTGTAGTAGAATCTCAGCTCTGCCCCAGTCTCCTGTGGTGACCTGGGGAAAGTCATTTAGTCCCTCTAGACAGATAAGGCTGCGTGGTGTTGGGGTCCCTTCCGGTTCATCATGGTTGATGCGGAGGACCAGTGGAGCCTCTGTTCCCTCAGGTGTCCAATGAGACAGGGCCACTTCGGGTCTTTTCCAGGAACCCAATGGCATCTGCTGTGGCACAGAGGAGTAGCTGGGGGCTGGCAAAGAGCTCTCCACTGAGGGGCAGTGCCCCTAATGTTGGTTCTGACAGCCCAGAGTTGCCATTCCCTACCCACCGGGCCTTTGAAAAATCCCCGAACGTCCCTGGCCCTTGGTTTCCTCATTGGTAAAAGGGCCCGAAGGTCTCTCTGGCCATTCCCAGGGTGAGGTTCCATGGCTCAGCAATAAGTTCAGAGGGTGAGAGGGACTAGAGCATGAGGAAACAGGGATTCCCCCAAAATGCAGGCTCTGTCAGCTTTGCCTCAAGTGAGTGAGCTTGTCCATGCCTGCGGCTGAGCACTCCTCTCTTTGGTCCTCTTTCAGGGATCATAGATCAGTCCCCAGAAAGGTCAGACCTTTTGGAAGAAGGCACGCAGGCAGTGTACCAGGCCATGTGCACAGAGCATCCTTGCCAGGGCCCAGGTGCTGATAGCCATGGGCAGCCTCCACCCCAGTTCACCTGGCTGTGAGCCCAAACCCCCAGCCTCTCACACTTTTGGAAGGAAGTTCCTGCCAAGGAGGCCCTCTGCATCCTCCCCTGGGCCACCCAGCCTCGATGAACTTGCCTCGACAAGAGAGCAGCCTTTTCAGGTCCTCGGAGGGTGTCTTGTTTACTGTGAGGCCCCTCTCTTTCCTCTGTCAGGCTGGGCGTGGGTGCCTCTAGGCCCTAAGAGGCAGAGAGGAAGCAGGTGGGGGTCAGAGCAAGAGGGGAGTTCATTCCCTGTTGAAAGCCAGCCCAGTCAGAACAGACATGATGAAGCAAGAAGGGGAGAGCTGAGGCCCAGGAGGAGCTATCAAGTGGCTGCCCCCTGCTCTGCCCCAGATGTGATCTGCCCCCCAAGAAGATGAGTGACTGAGGCCCCCCAGCTTCTCGTGTGCCATTCCCCAAAGCCTGGAATTCAGCATGTGAAGAAGGCCCTTGGCTGCCCAGGCCCCCAGAAGGCTCTTCTGAATCCTGCCAAGCTCACCTCAATAGTCAGCAGTACAGGGCACAGAGAAGCCTGGAAGGGTGTAACATGAGACAGGATCCATTAGTTCCTGTCTAGACTTGAGGTTCTGAATCTCATTTCCAGAGATTAAACAGGGTGGTTACTGAGGTCAGCCATAATGCTGATGTGCCAACAAGTCCACACGCCCCACGGGGGACTGACCAGTTTTCATTGGTTCATAGACTAAATCCAGAAAGGACCTCAGAAGTGAACCCCTTCACTGTGCAGATCAGGAGACAGAGAGAATTTAAGTGACTAACCCAGGGTCACACGGCTAAGTAAATAGCAGGGGCAAGATTTGAACCCAGGTCTTCCTGGCTCCAAGTTCAGCATTCTAAAACCACTAAAGCCATTCATTCATCTAGCTCCAGCAGTTCCTTCCCTCTCTCTTTGTCTCTGTCTCTCTCTGTCTCTCTCTGTCTCTCTCTGTCTCTGTCTCTCTCTGCCTCTGTCTCTCTCTTTGTCTCTGTCTCTCTGCCTCTGTCTCTCTCTCTCTCTCTTTGTCTCTGTCTGTCTCTGCCTCTGTCTCTCTCTTTGCCTCTGTCTCTGTCTCATTGCTACATAAGCCACTTTAACATTTTTACAGGATTAAGAAACTATATCTGAGCCTGTTAAAAACCACTGGTTTATATTTTCCTTTTGAAGTGTCTTCTTTCCCCTTCCCCGCCACCAGCTCCACTTTTTTTCAATCAAACCCACTTTTCTACTTAGGGACAGGAAGAAGCCTTGAGTGCCAAGAAGAGAAGCGTGTTAATCATAATCATGGAATAAGATCTGTGCTTGGAAGGCTTAGTAGGTATTAGGGAGGGGTTGTCTTCATCCCACCCATTGGCCCCACGCCCAGCGCCTTTGTTCAAGGCTGGTAAGGGAGCTGAGTTTCTGACCTGGTTGCTTCTGAGCTGTGAAGCCAGGCCTCTCCATCATCAGGGCACGTGCCCCACCACACAGTCACCCCTGAGAAGGCCAAAGGGGGATCACTGGGCAGCCTAGACAGGGGACACCTGCCTTTCCCTCCATGTCTCTGGTTCTTCCAAGTCTCATCCGCAATCACTGACAGTGCCGGTGCCCGGGGAAGGAGCAAGAAGGCGACAACGACACAAAGGTTTGTGTGTTTGCTGTAGCTCCAGTGGGAGAGAAGGACCAGAACAGGTCGAGGATGGGGTGGGCGGCACCGTGGTAACCGACAAGGGCTGAGGGCTCCCTTATTGTTCTGTTTTTCTCTGCCGATGGGGAAAGCTCCCAGCTCTGGAGAAGGAAGACTCGAAATGACCAGGAGGGCACTTTATGAGGTCACCTGACTGCCCTTCGTATGGCCAGGTCACACAAACTCTGTGACAGCAGGACTGGCCGAGGTTATGGCTGAAACATTGCGCTTGGTACTGAAAAGTTCTGGCCAGGGCAGGTACTGCAGGAGTGAAGGGTAAAATAGGTAAAGAGAATAAATCCGCACGTGATAGGCCAGTGAATTGGGCTTCTATTCCTGGGAAAATTCTAGAGTTCTTGGTCAAAGGGATGGTTGGCAAACGTTGAGAAAAGAAAGTAGAAACTCCAAAAAATTTATGAAAGAAGGCCAAGTCACACTAGAATCCCTTTATCTCCTTTTTGGACAGTTAGGACACTGGTTGATTGGGGAATGTGTCGATCCAAAGACGCTCCTGCCCTTGTGAAAAAGATGGAAGAAAGAAGTGCTAGCCAGGCCTCTGGCTCTGCTGTCTCTGCTGTGCTCCCTCCTCCATCACTGGACTTCTCAGTCTGGGTCCCCTCGGCCCCACCCCAGGCCCTTCCTCCCAGAGGCTCCGTGCGAAGGAGAGTGCCCAGGCACGTCTTGTCTCTCTCCAGCTTCCTCTCCTGGCTCTCGGGACATTCTCTGCTATGCCCTTTCAGGGTTCTACTCCCCCCATTAGAATGCAGCGTCTTTGAGGGCAGGGGCTGTCCTTCTTTCTGCTTATATTTAGGACCAAAGAAAATATAGAGAGCATATCAAAGTGTAAAAGAGATCATTTTGATGATGTAAAATATTTTTTTCATAAAAACCATGCAAATAAGGAAAGCAGAAAAATGTAGGGGTATGCAACAAATATCTCTGATAAAGGCTTCATTTCTCAAATACAGAGAGAACTGAGTCACATTTATAAGAATACAAGTTATTCCCCAATTTAGAAATGGTCAAAGGATCCGAACAGTCAGTTTTCAGACAAAGAAATCAAAGTTATCTATGGTCATATGAAAAATGCTCAGAATTGCTATTGAATAAAGAAATGCAAATTGAAACAGCTCTGAAGTACAACCTCACATCTATCAGAGTGGCTGATATGACAAAAAAAAAAGGGAAATGATAAATGTTGGATGTTGGAAAAGATGTGGGAAAGCTGGGATGCTAATTCACTGATGGTAAAGCTATGAGTCGATCCAACCTTTCTGGAGAGCAATTTAGAACTATGGTCCAGAGGGCTATAGAACTGGGCCTACCCTTTGACCCAACAACACTACGACTAGGTCTGTATCCCAAAGACATACAAAAAGCAAAAATGGACCTGTTTGTATTTGTACACAAATATTTGTAGCTGCTTTTTTTGTGGCGGCAAAGGAATGCCCATCAAGTGGGGAATGACTAAACAAACTGTGCTATATGGTGGTGATATTCTTGTGCTCTAAGAAATGACCAGCAGGATGACTTCAGAAAGGCCTGGAAAGAGTTGTATGGACTGATGTAGAGTGAAGTGAGCAGAACCAGGAGAACATTGTGCACAGAGACAGCCATATTGTTGGATGAACTGTGAATGACTTAACTCTTCTCAGCAAGACAATGATCCAAGAGAATCTCAAAGAACTAAAAATGAAGCATTCACCTCCAGAGAGAGAACTGATATTTTTTGAATATAGACTGAATCATGCTATTTTTACTTTCTTTTTCCCTTCCTTCCTTCCTTCCTTCCTTCCTTCCTTCCTTCCTTCCTTCCTTCCTTCCTTCCTTCCTTCCTTCCTTTCTTTCTTTTATTTTCTTTCTTTTCTTTCTTCCTTCCTTTCTCTCTTTCTTTCCATCTGCACATGTGGCTGCCTGGCTTGTTCCATTTCAAGATGCTGGGTCTCTTATAACGTGGCCCAATCGATCAACATTTATTAAGCGCTGCCTGCATGCCAAGCAGGATTCCTGAGATCATACTGGCTTTCTGGGCCGCCATGACTATTAGCCTGCAGACATATGTTGAGCCTGGAATCTGCTAATGTCTCTAGCCTGTTTTCAGATGAGCTGCTGTCTAGCCATTTCGTACTTGTCAAACGGATTTTTTTTTTCTTTTTTGCGGGGCAATGAGGGTTAAGTGACTTGCCCGGGGTCACGCGGCTAATAAGTAAGTGTCAAGTGTCTGAGGCCAGATTTGAGCTCAGGTCCTCCTGAATCCAGAGCCAGTACTTTATCCACTGTGCCACCTAGCTGCCCCCAAGACTTTCCATTCCTTATTTTTTTTTTTTTGTTTAGTAAGGCAATTGGGGTTAAGTGACTTGCCCAGGGTCACACAGCTAGTAAGTGTTAAGTGTCTGAGGCCAGATTTGAACTCAACTACTCCTGAATCCAGGGCCGGTGCTCTATCCACTGTGCCATCTAGCTGCCCCTCCATTCCTTATTAAGTTTCCTCTTCTTAGATCCATCTCTCAAGAGCTTTGTGGATCCTGGCTCCATCCCCCAGGGTGATAGTCACTCTAGAGGGCCAGCTTGGTGTCCCCAGAAGATTTGATAGGCCAGCTATCTATGCCTTTATCCAAGCTGTGACTCAGACAAACAAACCTGTTAAACCTCTCAGGGCCACTCCACTGGAAACCTTCTAAGACGATGTCCAACCACCAATGGCAGCTGTGTCTCTTCTGCTATTCTTGGTGTTACTATGGAGAGGTCATTTCTTTCCTCTGGGCCTCAGCTGCTTCATCTTATGCCTAAGCCCCCTTCCTGCTCTCAGTCGGTGAGTGGGGGGAGCTGGTGTCTTTGTTTGTTTTTGGTTTTTTAACCCACGTAATTTCTGCTTGGTTGTGCCTGCCTGGGGGGCTCTCATGGATGGACCTCCATGACCTTTGCCCTTGTCCCTGGAAATGCTGCTTGGCTTGGGGTGTGGAAATATGAGTCCCTCAGTTTTGAATAACACTACTGCCTTTTCACTTCCTCTATCCAGGAAACAGCACAGTGCGGCTATGGGAAGCACTCTGGCCCTGGGAGAGGGGGGGGCTCTTCCCAGCCCCACCACTATGTCAGACCTGGGACTGCAGAGCAGCTGCAGCCACCTGGCCAGCCAGCCAAAGCCCAGGAAAACAGCAAAGGCTGCTGAGGTGGCTTCTTGATACTAGGACCTATGCTCAGTGCTTGGGACACAAAAAGAAGATGGGAAAAAAACAACAGCCACAATGCAAGGAACTTAAATGCTATCAGGAATATAGCAGGTAATCAGACAAACAGCAATAACAAAGAAGAAGGCTTCAAATATGTGGGAGAATTGGAACACTGGTGCATTGTTGGTAGAATTGTGAACTGATCCAACCATTCTGGAGAGCAATTTGGAACCATGCCCAAAAGGCTTTAAAATTGCATACCCTTTGACTCAGCAATACCACTACTAGGTCTATGTCCCAAAGAGATCATGAAAAAGGGAAAAGAACCCACATGTACAAAAGCATTCAACCCTGTTCTTTCTATGGTAGCAAAGAATTGAAGATTCAGGGTGTGTCTATCACTTGGGAAATGGCTAAACAAGTGGTGGTATATGAATGTAATGGAATACTATTGTGCTGTAAGAAATGTTGAGCAGGCAGATTTCAGAGAAACCTGGACTTATATGAATTGATGCTGAGTGAAATGAGCAGAACCAGAGAACATTGTATACAGTAACAGTAACATTATGTGAAGCTCAACTGTGATAGACTAAGCTCTTCTCAGCAATACAATGATCCAAGACAATGCAAACAGACTTATGGTGTAAAATGTTCTCCATATCCAGAAAAACAATTCTGGAGTCTGAATGCAGACCGAAGCAGACTATTTTCACTTTTGTTGTTGCTTTTTTGTTATTGTTCTTGTTTATTCTTTCTTGCATTTTTTCCTTTTGTTCTGATTAATGTGGAAATACGTTTAACATGCTAGTAATGTATAACTTATATCAAATTGCTTGCTGACCTCGGGTGCAGGGAGGGAAGGGAGGGTGGGAGAAAAATTTGGAACTCAAAAATATCTTTATATTTAGTTGAGAAAAATAGAAGAAGAAGAAGAAGAAGAAGAAGAAGAAGAAGAAGAAGAAGAAGAAGAAGAAGAAAGAAGAAAAAGAAAGAAGAAAGAAGAAAGAAAAAGAAATCAGGGAAGGCTTCTTTTCGGGGTTGGCCTCTGATATGAGCCCTGAAGGAAGACAAGGTTTGGAAGGTCCACATGAATAAAGAGTGGAATGCAGAATGGTACAAAATGGAAGTAGGAGGTGGCTGGGGCTGCCCAGACCCTGCCCTAAGGGTCAGGAGGGAGGGATGTGAGTTCAGATGGGGTTGTCTGTTCATCCCTTGGCTTTTTCCAATCCTGAGGTCTCCGATTCTGACCGAGGGCTCCCCACCAAGTCAGCTGCCGGTGATCACGGGAACCAATACTTCACAATTATCTGCTCCCAGAGCTGCGCGATGATGGACCGGCCACAGCAGGGTTCTCCTTCCCTATGTGGATCACACACAGATGATCTGTATCCAGTACTGGGCACAGAGATAAAGTATTGGCTGGCTGCCAAGCTGGTCGGGCAGGGGCACATCCAAACAGAGCCAGAGAGGACTTCCTGCCTTCCTGTGGATGAGGGAGTCAGGGCTGACTAAGCCATGGCAGGGGGACAGACCTCAAGCCCTTATCTCCCCACCAGAGCCCTGGCACATGGTACAATTGTTGATTCCATCTCTGTTGCAGAAATATTGTGCGACACACTTGTGGGCTTTGAAACATCAAGTGGGCAAAGCCACCAGAAGTCTGAACTGAGTCCTTGCCAGGATGGGATGGAGGTCAGACAGGGAGGGGCAAAGACCAGGGTGACCTTCTTGGTCTAGCACAGCCTGAAGGCAACAGAGAGGGAACCATTGACTGAGCCAGGGTAGAGGTGAACCTGGTGGGACAAGTGCCCAGCAAGATCATCTTCCTGCTTGAGTTTCATCTCTGTACCACCCAGTACAGGGGAGAGCATGCCACCAGATGCTGGGGAACAATGCTTTCTTACCCTTCTCCTTGCTCTGTCTTCACAGGAAATATTTCTTTGTAAAGCTAATTGATGTTAATTCATTAAATGAACTGGGACATTAGTTAACTGTGGGAGAACACACCCAATGGGGACTGAAGCTCATATTATTCAAGAAAGAGAACTGGGGCACCTCAGTGAAATCCCTAGACCTGGGAGGGGAGATGGAGGCCACGTCCCCCGAGACTGAGTCTGGAACCTCATTATAAATGATTAGAGCTCAAATGAGCTTTTAAGTTTCACGATTCATGGCTGTGATTGACAACCAGCTCTGAGCCACAACTCCTCCTTCCTCCATGTCAGCTTTGACAAGGCTCCTGCAGAATTCATGGGGCTGGGGGCCAGGTGGGGTGAAGGTCTCCCTTGAAACACCCAGGACTCGAAAGCTAACATATGTGCTCTATGTATGGGAATCAGAGCCTCCACACTCTGCTCTCTCTTTTTGGAAAGAAATGAATGATGTGTGAAAAGGAAAACAGGCGAAAGTTATAAAACCTCCCTGGACTGTGGCCCAAGACGCCGCCAATCTATCCAAAACCAAGAGATGGGGAGCAGATCCTGATGAAATAATGTAAGAAACATAAAGGGCCGAGATGGAGTTGGGGCCAGAAAGAACCCACCTGGGATCCTCCCCGCCCCAGAACAGTGGACGGCTTCTTCCATCTGTGTTCCTAGGGCACTGGCTGCTGGGAAGCAGGGAGCAGGAAGGTCGTGGTCCAGGGCCTTATCCTACAACCAGGCTCTTCTTCTTCTGAAATTGAGATTCTAATGCTTGCCCTCATGCCTTCTGAGGACTTCAATCCTGTCCACTCCACTAGCTGCATTATCGATGCCCTTTCTGCTGGATTGTAAACTCCAGGAAGGTAAGACTCCTAACTTGGCAGCCTCCAGTACAGGATAGGTTCTGAATGAATGAATGAATTAGTGAATGAGTGAGTGAGTGAGTGAGTGAGTGAGTGAATGAATGAATGAATGAGTGCTAACAAGAGATAATTGAAGTAATTTCCCAAATTGTCTTGTGCACTAGATGAAAACTCCCTGAAGTGCCTGGGGGGCACAGTGCAGAGGAAACAGCCTTTACTATGGAATCCCAAAGAAGGCCATGGAAAGCCTGAGGAAGGACAATCAGCTACAGCTTCACAAGGACAGTGAACAGAACTGTATCTCAAAGCTCTTTCTCCAGTGAATGCTGTAGCTAGTCATCGAGACAACAGGGACATAGCATTCTAGGGCTCTCTAAACCTCGGAGAAGGGGGAAGATTGCAATGGCAGCTATCTCTGGCCCCAGGGCATAGCTCTCTATCCCACAAGCTCTGGGGCCAGGGGCCTCCCATAGCTCAGCCCTGGGGGAGCCCTGGAAGGCCCCGCCAAGCACTGCAGGGCAACAGCAAACAAGAGCTGAGTTTGGAGCTGCCCAAGTTAACACACAGCAGGACACTGGACTTTACAAACGGCTGAGGGCTCTGGAGCCACAGGGAGACATTTTTTCCCCTAGATGTAACTCTTCTTGCTTCCTCTTTCTGGTATTTATTAATCTTCTGGTTAACCATTGAACCCAGAATGTGGCCTCCTCTGGTTTCAGATCCTGTTCTTCGGGTTGGTCTCAAAGGACAACTGGCTGAACAAATTCACTTTAGCCTCTTTACTCTGAAACCAGAGAAAAGGAGGAGAGTCTGTAGCACCCCCTCCCCCACTAGCCTGGGTCAGGGAGGGAGTTCCTGCCCAGGACCACTGAACACCCCTTACCCCAGCAGGCACAGACACATATAGAGAGAGAGAGAGAGAGAGAGAGAGAGAGAGAGAGAGAGAGAGAGAGAGAGAGAGAGAGAGAGAGAGAGAGAGAGAGCGCACAATAGAAAGAAATGAGAAGCAAAGAGGGATTGTAGTAGAGAGACAGAACTCGGGAAATTCTGAGGTGAGTATTAGATAACCCATATCAACTTCTCTTGTCAATTCTTTTTGGTCTCTTGATCGAGGAGGTCAAAGACCAGATGAATTTGCAAAACGAATTCTATCAAACAACCAAAGAAAAAATAGTTATAATATTATGTAAACAATTTACAGAAATAGGAAAAAATAGATGTCTCCAATTTATTTCTATAATACAAATGCACTCTCAATACCTAAACCAGAGTGAGACAAAAGAGAAAAACCCTAATGAACACAGGCACAATTCTTAACAAAATAAATTCAGCAAATAGGTTACAGCAACATATTTAAAAGATCATACATGATGACCAGGTTAGATTTGTACCATGAACACATGGTTGATTTAATTTCAAGAAAATTATAAATAAAATAAGCTGCATTAATAGCAAATAATTGGAAAATCGTATGATAATATCAGTAAATGCTGAAAAAACTTGAAAAAATCTAAACCCATTTCTATTTAAAAAAAATAAAAACCACTAGAAAGCATAGAAAAAATGAGCTTTTTCTTAATATAGTAAACAATATCTATCTAAATCAAGAGCAAAACATATGTATGTAATGAAGGATAGTTAGAGGCCTTTCCAAAAAGATCATGGGTAAAACAAGAATGTGCACTGTCAACACTAATATTCAGCATAGTGCTGTAAATACTAGCTATGGTACCAAGACAAAAAAGTAGAAATTGAGGGAATAAATAAATATAGACAAAGAGGGAATAAAATAATTACTTTTGTAGATAATATGGTAATCTACTTAGAAAACCCTTATGAGTCAACTAAAATGAATTAAAACAATAAATTCAGCAAAGTTGTAGGATATAAAATAGATCCATATGAATAATGACCATTAACCACAAAAGTCAGCAGGAAGAGATAGAAGAAATTCCACTCAAAATAATGACCAAATATATAAAATATTTGGGAGTCTACATGCCAAGACACACTCAGGGACTATATGACTTCTACAAAATACTTTCCATAGAAATACAGACTTAAGTATTTACATAAATAATAATTGTTCATGGATAGGCCGAGACAATATAATTTTTTTTTTTGAATGTAGAGCTCTGTACAAATGTCTTTATTTGGTCGACAGGATGTGGGGGCTCAGCACTGCCTTCCCGTCAGCCGTCAGTGCCCAAGCCCTGTCCGACGGCCTTCCAGAGAAAATCTCATGTTCAAAGATGCTCAATACTCCCATGGTCCAAGGAAAATAAGTGCTCACTGTGCCTGGAGAGGTTTTGGCTCCGCCGGCAGCTGCACCCGGTCGGCACACTGCAGGAATTGCCGCACGTGCTCGGAGCAATTGCCCACGGCGGCTTCATTTTGTCGGAGACACAGCTCAAAGGCTTGAAAAGGCTCGGCACAGTCCTGACGGATCTGACGAATGAGGGGGTGAGAGTAGGTGCACTGGGCGATGCTCATCTTGAGGTGGTAGCAGTCCCGCTGCAACGACTGTGGCTTGGCAGCCACGCACTGGCCATACTGCTCTAGCTCCCGGCGGCAGTAGCGCGCTGTCACCTCCAGGGCCGCCCGCCTGCAGGAAAGAAGCAAAAGAAGTAGGACAATTTTTAAAAAGATAATACTACCTAATTTAACTTACTCATTCAATGCCACACTGACCAAATTACCAATGAATCATTTTGTTAGAGCTAGAAAAAATAGTAACAAAATTCATCTGAAGAAACAAAAGGTCAAATATTTTAACAGAACTGATTTAAAAATGAGAAAGAGGTCTAGTAGTACCTATTACAAAGCAGAACTCATTAAAATGATTAGGTATCCAACATACAGAAGCAAATGAATATAAAAGCATATTTTTGATAAAGACTCTAGTTACAATAGTTACTACACCTTAACAAAAATTACTGGGAAAACTGGATAACACTCTGGCAGAAGCTACTATAGACCAGTATCTCCCATACATACCAAGTTAAGCTTCAAGTGGATATATGACTTAGACATAAAGTTGACATCATAAACAAATTATAAGATCAAGGAAGAAATTGCCTTTCCAATATAGGGCGAGGGGAAGAATTAATGACCAAACCGTGGAGAGAGGATTACAGGAGATACAATAGACATCTCGATTATAACAATTTAAAAATTTTTGCACAAACAAATCCAATGTAATTAAAATTAGAAGGGAAGAAATCTCTGCAGCAATGTCTCTGGTAAAGGTTTCATTTACAAGATCCATAAGGAATAAGATGGAGAGCTATTCTCCAATAGCAAGTGGTCAAAGAATATCAACAAGCACTTTTCAAAGGATAAAATCCAAGTTACCAACAACAATCTGAAAAAGCATTCCAAACCACTAATAAGGATTAGAGAAATGCCACCTAAAGCAACTTGGAGGTTCTACTTTGCACCCACCAGAGAAGCAAAAATGACAAAAGAGGAAAATGTCAAATGTTGGAAGGGAAAACAGGCATATTAATGCACTGTTGGTGGAGCTGTGGACTGGTCTTGCCGTTCTGGAAAGCACATCATTTAGCCTAGTCATGTTGTTGTTCAGTTGTGCCTGACTCTTCATCACTCCATGGACACCAGTACTATCCATGGAGTTTTATTGGCAAAGATACTGGAGTGACTTGCCATTTCTTTCTCCAGTGGATTAGGCTAAACAGGGGTTAAGTGACTTGCCCAAGGTCACACAGCTAGTCCAAATTTGAACTCAGGTCTTCCTAACTTCAGACCCAGTGCTCTATCCACTGAGCCATCTGGCTGTCTCTTTAGTCATATTACTAGTTATATATCCCAAAAAGATTCAAGAAAGAAGAACAATACCCATATTGCAAAAATTTTTATAGTGGAAACTAAGGTATACACTCATTTGGAGACTAGCTAAATTAGTTATAACATATCAGTGGAATGGAATTTCGCTGTGCCATAGAAAATGGTGAAATGGAGATTTTCCAAGGAAATGGAGACCATGGCCATGAGTAAAGCAAAGTGAAAGGAGCAGAATCAGGAGAGCACCTTTCACAAGCAAATGCCTTTGAAAGACTCTAGAACATTGACCGATGCATGAAGAAGAATGAAGAACAGCCACGGCCCACCTCCCACCATGGAGCTGCCTGACAGAATGCAGAGTGAGACAGCTGACTTTGGACACTTCCGAAGGATGTGAGAACTTGTTGTGACTTGCCTAAGAATATTTGTTTCTTTTTAAAATTGTGCAATTGGTAAAGAGAAACGGGAAGGTGAGCGGATAAATGCTTGCTAATCAGAAAGAATAATAGAAGGAAACCAAAGAAAAGTTTAGGACAAAAATCCAAGTTCTGGCCCACGAGGAAAGGGCATGTCTAACTCCCTGCTCTGCTTTTTGGGTCTGATTTGGGGGCAAAGAGAGACTCCTTAGTACAGATCTCCAAAGCAGCCTGAATGCAAATGCCTACTTCCTCACAACAGTTTTGTAGGACAGGGAATGAAAGTATTATGCCCCCTCCCCATTTAACAGATGACAATACTGAGGCCCAGAAAGGCAACATGACCCCTGACATTGTCTTTGGCACATTTAAGAAATATAGATACACACATACACATATGTGTATATTTAAATTGAGAACCTAGAGACTCGTTAACACAGCCCCTCCCTCCACCCCACCCAAACCACACAGATTTGACCTGTGACTCAGCAGGTTGAAAGAAACCAGGAGCTGGCGCAGGAACAAGGTGAGGTAACAAAATTCTTCTGGAAGAACAAAAGGTCAAGAATATTGAGGGACTTAATGGAAAAAAATACAAAGGAAGGTGGTCTAGCTGCACCAGGTCTAAAATTATATTATAAAGTAGCAATCATCAAAACTATTGAGTACTAGCTAAGAAATTAGGCACACAAGACAGTAATAAATGACTATAGTAGTCTACTGTTTGATAAGCCGAACAACTTCAGTTTCTGGGATAAGAACTCACTATTTGACAAAACTTGCTGGGAAAACTGGACAATGGTATGGCAGAAACTAGGCATAGACTGACATACCATATACCAAAGTCAAGTCAAAATGGGTACATGATTTAGACATAAAACATCATAAGCAAATTAGGAGAGGAAGGAATAGTTTATCTGTCATATCTATGGAGAGGGGGAGAATTTATGACCAGAAAAGAGATAGAGAATATTATAACATGCGAAATGGATAATTTTGATTACATTAAATTAAGAAGGTTTTGCACAAACAGAACTAGTGCAGCCAAGGTTAGGAGGAAAGCAGAAAGCTGGGAAACAATTGTTATAGTAATGTTTCTGATAAAGGCCTCATTTCTAAAACATATAGAGACAAATTTGTAAGAATACAAATGATTCCCCAATTCATAGATGATCAAAGAATAAGAAGTGTTCAGATGAAGAAATCAAAACTATCTATTGTCATATGAAGAAAAGCTCCAAATCACTATTGTTTAGAGAAATGCTAATTAAAACAACTCTGAGATACCCGCCTCACACCTATCAGATTGGCTAATATCACAAAAAAGGAAAATGATAAGTGTTGGAGAAGATGTGGGAAAATTGGAACACTAGTGAATTGGTGGTAGAGTTGTGAACTGATCCAACCATTCTGGAGAGCAATTTGAAACTGGCCAAAAAGCTATAGAACTGTGCACATCCTTTGACACAACAATACCACTACTGGGTCTATCCCCCCAAAATCATAAAAAAGCAGGGGGGAGAGGACCCACATGTACAAAAATGTTAATAGCTGCCCTTTTTGTGGTGGCAAAGAATTGGAAACTGAGGGAATGCCCATCCATTGGGGAATGGCTAAACAGATTGTGGGATATAAATGTAATGGAATAATATTGTGCTGTAAGAAATGATGAGCAGGAAGATTTCAGAAAAACCTGGAAAGACTTAAATGAACTGATACT
>NC_057863.1:3910646-3915646 GCF_019393635.1 Dromiciops gliroides | reverse complement strand
AATGCATAAGGCAGATCCTGCCTTCAAGAAACTCATCATCTATGGGGGGAAGAGGGCCCAGAAAGAAAAGATAAAACAGGGAGGGGGGGGAGGCGAGTACTGGACTACAAGGCGTGGAGAAGCCCCAAACCAGGGGGGAAGTGATGCAGTGAATGCCTTGGGTGCCCTTGGAGGGACTCCCTGAGGCCCACCCTCTCCAATCAGAAAGGGGAAAGGAGGGAGGGGTCCCAGGGCAGGGGGTGCTAAGGAGCTGTGAGTTTCTGATTCATTAAATCCTCTAAGATGATGAATTTCTAGAGACCATGAAGTCCAGGAGAAAATGGTTTTCTCATCCAGGAAATCTCTTCTACTCTTCCTGGTTTCCTGTGGCAGTAGGAGCCAGGACTATGT
The DNA here is from genome assembly GCF_019393635.1 of Dromiciops gliroides. Lineage (NCBI taxonomy): Eukaryota > Metazoa > Chordata > Mammalia > Microbiotheria > Microbiotheriidae > Dromiciops > Dromiciops gliroides. The sequence goes on along the minus strand of NC_057863.1, from coordinate 3,915,256 downwards.
TCTCAGTGCCCCCCTCTCCTCACTCCCAGCCCCTAGCCTGCCCAGGTGGGAGCTCAGGGATAAGAAAGTCCATTTGGCTGGAGTATGAATCAGAAATGATGTTGGATCCCACCTCGATCTCACATTGTGCCCATACTAAAAAGAGAAAGTAAAAGGCTAAGGGATGGATTCCTGGGACTAAAAGAAGAAAGGGAAGGAGAGGAAAGGGAGAGCTAGCATGCACGGGAGTCCCAGAAAGGACAGAGGTGCTAAAGAGCCTCCCCCGCCCTTCCTTCCCCTCCCCTCCGTACTGTAGAGTCTGTTCTTCAACTTGAAAGAATAACCATCCAACCATCCAAACGATAACCCTGAATGATAATCAAGGAACACTTGGCCAGCGGCAGAGCAGGTAGAGAGATGGGGGCAAAGGTGGGCTTTAGCCCTGGGGGTCCGGGGTCAGGGACAGGGACAGGGACAGGCTTTTCTGGTCGTTGTATGTCTATGGTTTGTAGTTTTGTTTATAGCCTGATGCAAGCGATGAGGCCAGGATTCTCCACCCAGAGGAGGAGGTGAGACCAAAGACACAGGCAGGATGACTCATAGTTATCCAGGACTATAGCCCCACCTCCTGAGGAATTCCACTAGTGCATGCATCTAACCATATCTGACCTCCTCATGACTGAGGCATCTCAAGGTCCCCTTCCTCCAATTAGCCCAGAACGTCGGCTTTCTTTTGACCACTTCAGAAAAAATCCACAGAGCCCCTAGACGGACTGCTCAACTGTAGTCGGGCTACAATGGCAGGCTTCCGGGGAGGCTGCTGGTGTTGCCTCCTCTGCCCTGCCCATACAAGGACAAAGACCCAGCCAGAGGCAGTGAACAAAGAATGTGTGCCTTTCCTCAGAATCTTCCTGCCCAGGTGAGTCTATGGCGTTGGCATGTTATCCAATGAACCCTGTGGTTCCTTCACAGTGAGCGTGACTGTGTTTCTGTCACCATCCCACAGATCTTTCTTCCTCAACCCAAAGAAAATCATGTGAGAGGATCCAAAACAGAAAGGAAGAGGGTTGAGGCAGGTAGATGGTGCAGTGGATTTGGAGTGAGAGAGACCAGAGTGTGAATCCTGCCTCAAGACACTGACTTACTGGTGACCCTGAGCAAGTCGCTTCACCTCTGTCTGCCCCACTTTCCTCAGCTATCAAATAGAAATAAGAATAGCACCTACCCCCCCAGGGCTGTTGTGAAGCCTGAATAAGATAATATATGTGGAGCATGATGCAAAAGGTGAAGTGCTGTATGAATTCTAGTCATTATCACCTCTTCTCTTTGCTATGACTACCTAGTTAGTTATTAACTAATTCTAGTCATTACCAAGAAGCTAGTTCCACAGGAGTCTATCAGAACATAACCAAACCTTACATTTTTGAGTCAGTGTCACAGGCTAGAAAAAGGGTGACCTAATACAATGGTTAACCCAGGATAAGATGGTGCCTTTGGTGACAGTGTACATAACTCTGATGAATAATCTGCTCCCGGGTGTTTAATCTCCCCCTCAGGAAAAACAAAACAGAAACGATTCTCACAGAGAGTTTTCTCCTCACTCCATTCCATCCTGTGAGGTGTCTGTGAATTAAACTTTCTAATTCACACTTCTGATCATGAGAGTGCCCATTAATGGTTAGTCACCAATTACTAACCAAAGCCCAAGCTCCCTGAGCCCTTTGTAACCTGGCTCAACCTGCCTCCTGAGCCGTATGTCCCACTCCTTCCTTTATGTGAACTCCATGTCCCCTGGCTGCCTTGTTGCCCCGGCACCTGTCTTCCACATTTCTGATTCCATGGTTTTCCTCAGAGAAAGACATTTCCTGTGCTTGCAACACCCTCCTCTCCTCTTCTGCTGAGATTCTAGCCATGCTTCAAGGTCCAATTTGTGATGTGCCCCCCTATAGGGTCTTCCTTAATCTCTCCTCTGGTCAGTGATGATCTTTTTACTGTGGTAAAAAGCAGGCATCGTGCCAATGGAGTGAGGAAAGCAATGGAAAAAAATGAGTTCAAATTTTGCTCCAGCCACTTACTACCTTTGTGACTGTGGGCAAGTCACTTCATTTCCTTGAGCCTCAGTTTCCTGGTCTATTAAGTGTGTGTGTGTGTGTGTGTGTGTGTGTGTGTGTGTGTGTGTAAAATAACTGACCTTTGTGGTCCCTCCAAGTTCTATGAATTTGATTCCATTCTGCTGAATGGGTTGGAATTAGGGTTACTTGGGTGTTTGCCTCTTCTTGTTTGCTAGATGGTTAGCACCTTGACAGCAAGGACAACATTTTGTTCATATGTAGATATGGCTCAGTATATACTAAGAACTAAATCCATATTTATTCCACTTCCATCATTAAAGAGTGAACCCACATGGATGAAGCCAATTATTCATGGAAATATCTACCAACTGCAGCAAAAGAAGAGGCTGAAGACTTGAAATCAATGTCTCACAGGGATTGGCAGGGACTGGAAACCTCATCCTTCTGTCCTGGCAATGGCAGTGTTGGGGACGGGTCATTTGCCTGAATGGCATCACTCAAAATTTTCCTGGGAAACTTGAACTAGTGACCCACTGACCATAATGTACTGTCTCTGAGCTCTGTACATGAGTGAGAATCCCAGGAGTGGGACACGGGACAGGCAACAGCTCCTGTTGTAAATCAGTAGATGATTTGTGTTGGTCTGCCATTAATTCAGGCTTTTGGTGGGAGGAACATCTCAAGTCTGTTCCTGCCTAGCCAGGAAGTCATTTTGAGGCCAATGTGAGTGGGGGCACCTATGAGTGCTACCAAAGATCCAGAAGAATTGGTGTTACCAAGACCCCCTTTGCCAAGGTTCTACCCATGGAGGTGGAAGAGGACTTTGGGTACAATGTGCCAAAGTGTAGACAAGGAGCTGTGGGAGGTCTAGAGGAGGCAGGGTGGTGTCTGTGGAGTGGGAGGACAGTGATGAGTCATGGACTTTTGCCGATCAATGCTCCCAGCCTCAGGAGTCTGATTTCATTAATAGCAGGGACTAAATACAAATAGAGAAAAGAAAACAACCCCTCCAAGTTCAGCCATGGGGATGGGATTCAGGAAGGGGGATTCACTTTGGAGTTGTGGGAAGACTATGGGTGAGGAATACTGTATACAATGCCAGGAATTTTTGATATGTTGCTTAGTTTTGCTGAACTTTCCCCCTGCTCTTGTGGGTGTTGTTCTATTAGAAGAGATTGATCTCTGGCAGGAGGAGTGGGAGAGATACATTGGGAAATGTAGATAATGAAAAAAACCTTATCAACAAATTTTTAATAAAATAAAGAGACTGTCCCTTTCAGAGTCCTGGACAGCCTCCATTGTTCCTTTGATGGAGACATGGTCTCAACAATGTGGTGTTATCTTCATTGGGACCGATTGTAAATCATCCTTTGGCATTCTTGTCTGCATTGGCCCAACGTGCTCAAGCCTGTCCTCCGGTTCTCTTAACATTTCATGGATCCCCAGCAGGCTCTCCTATGGTTATCCCTTGCTCTACCTTTGTGGCCAGTCTATCTCCTTTGCCAGTCAAACACATCACCTCTCGGTGGTATTTCTTATTCCTCTTCTCCTGTGCAAGTCTTTGCTAATGCCCTGCCCCGCCCCCCCCATCACCATTGGCCTTTGGAGTCTTCAGAGACCATGATATTTCATGATTTGCAATTATACAACAAAACAAGACCCTTTGTTTCAGGGGAAAGCATGGGGGTTCCTTAAAAGAACTATGCAGCTTTACCAAGGCAACACATACTTGCCTTCATCCGGTTTGATTGGGGGTCCAATTCATATGCTTGCGATGTTACACAATGTAAATGTTCTGATGCATTAACTCTTTGTTTTGTTCATCCAATCGCAGATCTTACTGTGAACCACAGATAGTTATCATTCCCTCCTATTTTTCCAGTGAAAATAGGGCAAACTCTCTTAATTAATTAGCCATTTAGGAGGTTTAGTTCAATCAGTCCGCTGCTACCTGCCAACGGGAGCATTTGGAAGGCCTCACCAGGTGGGAAATCCATCTAGCTCCTTGCTGGACGTCACTCATGATGGTAGCAAAGAGTGCACGTCTCTCCAGCTTACGCTTTATTCGATCTGAATACCTAGAAGGCTACTAGACACAACTGCCTCTGTCAGGACAGCCCTCAGAGAGTCCTGTAGGATTCCATGTATTGCATTTGTTGGTGGAGACTCTTTAAAGAAATTCTTGACAGAAACAATGACCTTTTTCTTTTCTTCTTTTTTTTTTTAGTGAGGCAATTGGGGTTAAGTGACTTGTCCAGGGTCACACAGCTAGTAAGTGTTAAGTGTCTGAGGCCGGATTTGAACTCAGGTACTCCTGACTCCAGGGCCGGTGCTCTATCCACAACCACCTTTTTCAAAACAATTATTGTCAACAAACAGCCCGGTGGGATCTTGTCTCTGAACCCAGGTTCCTTGAGTTTTGTTTATCCCTGACTACTAGAAACTTCTGTTGAGATCCAGCTGTTAACGAGTCACTTAGATCTCATATTCCAATAAAGCAAAAACAGTTTAATTAGAAAAGGGCCAGTGACATCAAGCAGAAGCAGCCCCGGGTAGCCT
>NC_057863.1:3834833-3910446 GCF_019393635.1 Dromiciops gliroides | reverse complement strand
CATGGGCTTTTGCCGATCAATGCTCCCAGCCTCAGGGAGTCTGATTTCATTAATAGCAGGGACTAAATACAATAGAGAAAAGAAAACAACCCTCCAAGTTCAGCCATGGGGATGGGATTCAGAAGGGGGATTCACTTTGGAGTTGTGGGAAGACTATGGGTGAGGAATACTGTATACAATGCCAGGATTTTTTGATATGTTGCTTAGTTTTGCTGAACTTTCCCCTGCTCTTGTGGGTGTTGTTCTATTAGAAAGATTGATCTCTGGCAGGAGGAGTGGGAGGAGATACATTGGGATATGTAGATTTGAAAAAAACCTTCATCACAAATTTTTAATAAAATAAAGAGACTGTCCCTTTCAGAGTCCTGGACAGCCTCCTTGTTCCTTTGATGGAGGCATGGTCTCAACAATGTGTGTTATCTTCATGGGACCGATTGTAAATCATCCTTGGGCATTCTTGTCTGCATTGCCCAACGTGCTCAAGCCTATCCTCCATTTCTCTTAGACATTTCATGATCCCCAGCAGGCTCTCCTATGGTTATCCCTTGCTCTATCCTTTGTGGCCAGTCTATCTCCTTTGCCAGTCAAACACATCACCTCTCGGTGGTATTTCTTATTCCTCTTCTCCTGTGCAAGTCTTGCTAATGCCCTGCCCGCCCCCCCCATCACCATTGGCCTTTGGAGTCTTCAGAGACCATGATATTCATGATTTGCAATTATACAACAAAACAAGACCCTTTGTTTCAGGGGAAAGCATGGGGGTTCCTTAAAAGAACTATGCAGCTTTACCAAGGCAACACATACTTGCCTTCATCCGGTTTGATTGGGGGTCCAATTCATATGCTTGCGATGTTACACAATGTAAATGTTCTGATGCATTAACTCTTTGTTTTGTTCATCCAATCGCAGATCTTACTGTGAACCACAGATAGTTATCATTCCCTCCTATTTTCCAGTGAAAATAGGGGCAAACTCTCTTAATTAATTAGCCATTTAGGAGGTTTAGTTCAATCAGTCCGCTGCTACCTGCCAACGGGAGCATTTGGAAGGCCTCACCAGGTGGGAAATCCATCTAGCTCCTTGCTGGACGTCACTCATGATGGTAGCAAAGAGTGCACGTCTCTCCAGCTTACGCTTTATTCGATCTGAATACCTAGAAGGCTACTAGACACAACTGCCTCTGTCAGGACAACCCTCAGAGAGTCCTGTAGGATTCCATGTATTGCATTTGTTGGGTGGAGACTCTTTAAAGAAATTCTTGACAGAAACATGACCTTTTTCTTTTCTTCTTTTTTTTTTAGTGAGCAATTGGGGTTAAGTGACTTGTCAGGGGCACAGACAGCTAGTAAGTGTTAAGTGTCTGAGGCCGGATTTGAACTCAGGTACTCCTGACTCAGGGCCGGTGCTCTATCCACAACCACCTTTTTCAAAACAATTATTGTCAACAAACAGCCCGGTGGGATCTTGTCTCTGAACCCAGGTTCCTTGAGTTTTGTTTATCCCTGACTACTAGAAACTTCTGTTGAGATCCAGCTGTTAACGAGTCACTTAGATCTCATATTCCAATAAAGCAAAAACAGTTTAATTAGAAAAGGGCCAGTGACATCAAGCAGAAGCAGCCCCGGGTAGCCTAACCTCCAGCTGACCCTCTCCCTTCCCCAAGGTCAAGGTTGCCCATTGGAAGTGGAGGGAAGGAGAGGGGAAGCAGAAAGGAGAGGAAGCAGGTTGTTCAGCTGCCTTCTCATAAATTCCCTTCTCCCCCACCTTCTCCCATTAAGCCCAAGTGGCAGCCCCCACCCCAAGGTAGAGTGTGCTTCCGCGTCCTTTCCCTCCTGGGGCCTGTTCAGTGACCACAATGCCTTCTTGCTGTAGAAAGAGACTACCACCGGATAGTTCTGACAAGTTCTGGCGAACTACTTCTCATCTCTCCGTGTCACCCTCTGATCTAGGGCTGCCTGTCCACCACCAGTGACTTTTTGCATGGGGTAAGCAGGGGGAGGAACATGGCGCTTCTCCACAACACTGTTCCCAAGAGCATCCTTGTTTGCCCCAGCTGTTCCAGTGTTCGAGGCTTCATGCTAAAGTCGGCTCCCTCAGAAAGTGGTGTACAGTCACACTGACCCCCGAGGCTGCACGCATGCTCTCTTGTCTGCCTAGGGCTGGCCCAGTTGGCTCCAGAATTCAATGGTAAAAGGAAATTTCCCCGAGGGTGGTCCTGGCTGGCCCACAGGGCAGGTCCCCACCAGCCTCCAGGCTGAAGAGGAGGATGCTGTCGATTGGGTTTGGGTTTGTGGGGCAGGGAGGCAGATGCGGACTCATTGGGAGCAGACTTTTCTTGCAGCAGCGGCCAGCGAGAGCGGATGGCAACTCCAAAAAGGCTAAGGAGGAGTAAGAAAAGTGGAAAGTTCCTCATTCTCCTTCTGCTCAGAAATGGGAACCAGAAAGAACACGTCAGGCACAGCTCGGCTCGCTTTTCGTGCCCAAACTATTCCTGCATCTCTCCAGTCTGCGCCGAGAGAAACCGACGCCGTGATGGAGAGAAGCTGTTCTGGGCGCTTTCGTGTTCCTTCCCCTGCCAGAAAAACACGCTCCTCTGTCCGGGATCTGCACAAGAGCCTCATTGAGAATTTGGCTCTCCCTGCAGACGCGGTGTCAGAATTCTGTTCTTGAAAGGGCAAGAACAGGCATCATTCTGGGAGAAATAGACCCGTTTCATTTAAAGGCCAGCGGGGGGTGCGGGGGAGAAGACAGCGCTTGCAGGCTTCTCTCTTCAGTGAACCCTCTTTTCTTTTCCTCTCCGGCACGATCCTGTGGCCCGGGAGCTGGAAGCACTTTAGTCCGGCATCAGACGTGTGGTTTCCAGGAGGCAGCAAAGTGAGGGGGTTCTGCTCCCTGGAGCAGGGAGCTTGAACACACACGTCGACTCACTTTTTTTCTCCAGAGAGAAAAGACCAACGAGAACATTCTGAATCTAAGATTCAGGTCAAGTTCCCTTTGGTGAAACAACGGGTTACGTCAACAGCATTGCTAAGCACCTATTGTGTGCCAGGCACTGTGTTAAGTAGGGTTACAATGAAGGGGGGAGTCATTTATGAAGCACCCACCATGTGCCCAACACCAGGGGTCCAAATAAAGCCCAAAACACAACTCCCAGCCCTCAGGGAGTCCCCCTCTAATGGGAGAAGCCATGTGCAAATGTCTACCCCCCTCCAGAAAGGACAAGTCAGAGATGGGCTCAGAGGGAAGGGCATTCATTCTTCCAGGAGGAGGGGGGAGGGGCAATCTCCTCTGCCCGCTGCCTGTGTGAGCCAGGGCGGAGTCAGGAGAAGGAAGGGTATGGCTGAAGAGCAGTGTGCTGATCTAGCAGAGGCTTGTGGTCCTTAGCTGCATATTGCTTAATGCTTGATGCCACCACAGCCTTCTCCCCAGAGGCATCCTGGTGCTCAGCCATGGCTTTGCATCTCCTATGACTCGGGGCCAAACCCTCCCACCAGTGCACTTGTGAGACAAAGTGGATAGAGCAGGATTTGAACCTGTCTCCCCCTCCATTGTGCACTAGCTCTATGAGCTGGGGCAAGTCTGAATCCTGCTAAGCCTCAGTATCCTCCTCTGTAGAGTCCCACAGGACTTTGTCCCCTCCCTATGCTTCCCTACTTTTCCTTATAGTTATTAATTTCCTTGTTTTCATTCCCTCAGTAGATGGTCAGCTCCCAGCAGGCAGGGGCCAGCTTGCATGGTGTTTCTTTGTACTCCTCTGAGCCCCCAAGAGAGAAGGTACTCAGCCTATGTTGGCTTGAACACACTCTCCTGGCCTCTGCCAGAGACAGTGATGGGGGCAGGGGAGAGTGGAAAAATAAGGGGAAAATTAAGGTTGGGTCCTCTGTGACCACTGATTCTTGGGCTGGGGGTGGGCTCAGTTGAGAGGTGAAAGCTGTAGCAGTTACAGGCAGGCCCTGCCCCAGGGGGTTTTGGGCTGAAATGTAGAGAGGGCCAGAAATGGATGCTATGGGACAGAAAGGCTGCCAGCTGTGGGATCAGGCTCCTGAGTTCAAACCCTAAAACAGCCCGCTCCCTGCCCCTCCCCCATCCAGGGAGGTGAACAAGAGGCTCCGAGATGCGCCCCAGCTCCGTATCCATGCTCACCACAGCAAACAGCTGGGACACATTAGAGTTTCAGGCAGGCAGAGCCAAGAGACCCGACTATAAGCTGAAGTCAGCAGGGAAACTGGAGGGCATGGGGGCCACTGGCTTCCTGGAGCAGGGGAGTATAGGGGAGGGGGTGGTGGAACACATGCTCAGAGTTCTGATCTCAGCTCCCACTGGTCCTCATGAGCCAGGGCCCCTGTGCATCTGCTATAGCCCCCCTGCCCCTGGAGTAGCTCGAAGGGGCTCCTCCTAGCACTCCAACTCATAACACCGCTCCCCGCCCCCAGATTACCAATGAAGAATCATTTGGGTCGCCAGCCTTAAGGAACTTTTAGAGGGTTTGGGTCTTAGACTTCGATGACTCAGGAAGAGAAAGTGAGGCTGATAACTTTGCTCATCTCTGCCTGACTTCAACCCAGGTCGCTCCCAGGGCATCGCCCTGAATGTCATTGGTCCTCTTCAAAAATGAAGGACAAGCAACGACAGCGGTAGCAACGACGAGGACGAGACAACAGCTTTTAGAATGGGGACTTTTCTGGGGAGGCAGAATCTGAAGACTGGGCACAAAAATCTCCCCCGAATCTGTGACGCTCTTCCCCAAGCACACGCAGAGTCCAGAAGGAAACGGGCTCAGGAGCCAAGGGTCGACTCCGTCTCTGAACGTCCCTTTCTCCCCACGATGGGGGCTCAAGAAGGTTCCCTGGGCTCTGGCTTTTATCCAGGTTCCATCCGGGCTCCTTGTGGAGCTGTACATGGGCACACACTGTCCCAGGCTTCTATTAGAGTCAATGATCCCAAGGATAGGCAACGTGCCCTTTAGACCTCCAACATTCATGAAGTCCTTCCCTGGACAATGGCAGAGGGGAAGGGCAGGGGAGGAGCCCGACATCAGATTCAAGTGCTCCCCTCTGGAGCGTCCCCTTGTTGGGGGCTTTGGCTGGAATCTCCGCTCCTCTTTCTTTGCTCACTGGAATCTACCCCAACATTTCCCACTCATGGGCTGTTTTATAGGAGACCCATGGAGCAATGAGCAGGTTGTCTCAGCCAACAAAACACTTTCTGGGCAAGTCATTCCAGTTCATCATGGTGCATCAATATCCCAGATCAGTCACGGCCTTTTCACCAAATGTCACCTACTTTATTTAGGAGGACTAGAGATCATTTGATTTACTGGGATTGGTGGAATCAATAGCCAATTGTCAGTAATCATCAGCTAAGCACCTACTATGTGCCAGGCATTATGTTAAGTGCTGGGGATACAAAGAAAGGAATAAGGCAGGCCCTGTCCTCAGGGAGCTAATAATCTAATGAGAGAAGGCAGCACATAAAAAGAATCTGAAAGGCAGAGGGGAAAGCAGGGAAGAGGAAGTAACCAGGCTTGAGGAAGTCCTACAGCCAGGGTGGGAATTGATCTGAGGAAGTCTGAGTGTCAGAGTTGATTTCATCTTGCAGAATGATGAACCTCTGGAGCTCATGAGAGCCAGGTCAGCCAGGTGGGAAATGAGAGGAGGTGAAAGGGCTGGTCAGGTAAGGAGCACAGGACATGCAAAGGTGTGGAGAAGCCATCGAGCAGATGACTGTGGCTGGAGCAGGGGGCCTCTGGGTGGGACTGGAGTGAGGTCTCAGCTAATAGCTGGTGATGAAAGGTCTTGTGTTTGGGAAAGGACAAAGTGACGTGATGCTCAGCAGGATACTCTTCTAGGTTCCTGCATAGACCCGAGCAGGAGCTGATCTTCTTGACCTCAGGAGATTGAACTGGGAGCAACGTCCAGGATTTTAACAGAGAAGAGGATTTAGGGTCAGTTTAAGGAATCATTTCCTGAAACTCGAGCTTATCAGAAGTAGACTGGGCTGCCCCAGGGGGTCAGAAGTCCCTCTTTCCTAGAGACAGCCTCAAGTGAGGCCAATCTTGTTCAGATTTGTATTGGACTCACTCTCTGACACTCAAGTTATTTTTCTGAGCCTTTTGTTGTCCTCAAAGCTGGGATGCTCACCAGACTCTTCCTGCATAACTTCCAATAAAGATTGTTTGCTTCTCCTTCTTTCTTCTTCAGCTCCTCGGGGGCCAGAGCCAAGTTCAAAATGGCCATGGCCACCTTCATTCACTTCCTCCATTTTGAAGAATGAGTTCATCCTCCAGGAAAACCTGCTTTTGCCAAAGAGCCCAACCAAGTGTCTGGATGATCCCCATCCCCCATCGCTGTAGGAATTGTTCTTCATGTCAGGCCATCATCTATTTCCTCCACCAAGAAATCGAGAAGTGTGGATTGAGTGTGGATTGTATGCCAGGTCCTGTGCTTCCCACCCAAGTAACCAAGAGAAGGTGGTAGTGACCCTGCCATTGAGAGGCCTCAGCCTCCCCTGTCCAGGAGTTCTGTTGGCCGTTTCCATGACGACATTGCCTCCCTTTCTCTGTCTGCTCTCCTCCAACCTTCCTTCTCCTGGTGGTTCCTGAATTCCTTCACACCAGTACTGAATGGTTTCTTAGTACACAAGATCCCTCCCTTTCCTGACTGATTATTTTTCTTTCCGAATAAACCCTAACCTTCCAGAGACTCCATCATTCAGTTAGGACTCCCAACCTCAGTTCCAGTGGTAATGGACCTTGAATTAGGACAGCTTAGTTCATTTTACCTGTGACCTATTCTTTGGGTAGAATAGGGGTTCTTCCACCTTTTTTCTGCTCTAGACTCATTGCGCAATCTGGTGGAGCCTATGAACTCCTCAGAACCATGTTTGGAAATAATTGAAGGAAAAGCTAAATTCCAGTTAGAGGTTAGTGAAAATAAAGATGGATTCCCCCCACACCCATCCAAGGTCACAGGCTCCCTGAAATCTACCACCTGACCCTTTGTCCATAGACTTCAGGTTAAGAGCCCCTTATATAAATGCTCAAATCAATGGATCTCATGGTTGGCCCTGGGCGTGGTGAGCGGTTGATCATAAAAATGCTACCACAAGATATGAGACATCATCTGGATAGGAAAATCAGATCCCTTCCCTTTATACTCTGAATGTGGATTTGGTCTTGTCCACTACAGGGTTCCCCTGTAATACCACTTTACCTGGCACTGAGTTTGTTAGATGCACATAGGCAGTTTTCTCCATTTTATTCCCTTTTTACTCAAATTCTCTCTTGATCAGATCTGCAAGTCTCAAGTAACTATCTTTCTACTTTGTGAAATGCACAATCTAGAAATCATGAACCTGTTTTCAGACACTCTCTTCTTTATCAGGTGTAGACTTTCCAATCTGCTTTTCTCTCTGCAAAGCCCTTGCCCCCAGTTGGTAGCAGTGACAAAAACACTCCTGGGTCCTTGACATCTTCCAATCCTTGCCCCAAAGGAATTTACCACCTCCCCACCCCCAAATGTTCTGCAAAGTACTGTTGTTGATCTATCTCCATGAGACTGTAGTCATCAGGCATTGGGACTCCTGGGAAGACAGCAGGATCCTCTGTGGCTAATGACAGATTGAGAAGCACCAGCCCCCATAGCGCTCATTCCTTCTCCCCCTACCCTACTCTCTGGCACCCGGGGGTCCTCAACACCAGTCCTTTGAGGACAGACCGCTCCTCGCTCCTCTATGGAAAGACCTTTAGAGCTCAATTTTGGCACTTCTGCTTTTTCTCCTCTGAGTCATTCTGTGGCAACATGAAGTTGGGTCAGGATTCCCTTCTGCCTCTTCAAACCTCTTTTCTCCTTTCTTTTTGTCATAAGGCTCTTTATTTGGGGGGGGGGGGGAACTGTTGTGCCTGATAACCTAGAGAAAGGAGAGGGATTCTTCTGTGCATTTTTCCTTCTCTTCTAGGGGAAACACCAACCTGACCTTTATCTATAGACCTTGGCAGAGAGGCACCACTTCACATTTTATGACAGTCATTGCCTGCACAGCCTTGGCCTCCTTCCTTAACTGGTGAGATCTTCTGTCTTCGATGGTTCTCCACACCAGCTCTTGAGGCAGTTGTCCAGGAAAACTGCCTATTGGCCTGAATTACTCCAGCCTCCTGAGATTTGCTGAGCTTATTGCGGTGTCCTTCCCTACCTCCATTCTCTTTTGAGGAGGTGAGCTTATCCAATGCCCTGGGTTGTCAATGAGCAGCTACCTGTCCAAGGGGTCATGCAAATAGCCAATATCTTTGAGGAGCTCTGTAGATACATATACTTACAGCCACTTCTCCCCTGTTCTTCTTCTTTCCTATCCCTTCCAAAGCTCCTCCTGTCCCCCACCCTTGATTCTCTCCCACCCCTTCTTTCTTCCTTTATGTTCCAGAAATCGCAACACACTGTAATGAACTCCATTCCTATTTATGAATGGGGCTATTAGCGTAAAGGCAGGAGACTTATAAGTGGGCTATTGTAGAAAAAGCATTTAACATCTCTCCGTGAGAGTTAGAACCAAAGTGAGGAACACATTTAACCTGGACTCCAGGACTGAGAGAAGCCTGTCTCCAGGGATCTGTGCAAAGTTGGTGTGGCAGCTAGCCCAATTCCAGTCTCCTTTATGATTTAGAAACCACATGGTTGAGAAATTACTGGGCTTGCAGCACCTTTACATGGGGTACTAAGGATGGAAACATAAACAAACTCCCCTGTTTGGTTTTTAAAGCCTTTCACAACTTGGCCCCAACCTCCCCCTCAGCCTCATTATATATGGCTCCCCTTCATGCCCAGCCCAGCCCAGCCCAGCCCAGCCCAGTCTAACCCAGCCAGGCTGGCTTTCTTACTGTTTCTCATGCATTATCCTTCATCGTCCTTTGCAATGGCTATGCAATGGCTTTCTACCATGTCCCAGTGCATTCCCTTCTCTATTTTCTTGGTGCAGTTCCTTATTTCTTTTAAGACTCAATCCAAGCACACCTTCAATTTGCTTTTTTCGGTTTGTTTTTTTTTTTTGCAGGGCAATGAGGGTTATGTGACTTGCCCAGGGTCACACAGCTACGTTCAGTTTACTTTTAATCAATCTCATCTCCCAGTTGCTAGTGTCCTCCTTCCCAAAGCTGATGGATATTTCTTTTGCAATATATACACGTGTATTAATATGTATGCATGTCTTCATGAGTATGATACATGTATACATATATGCATGCATGAGTGCGTGTGTATGTGCATGCATGTGTCCATGTCATCTCTCTTCCTGGAACATAAACTCTTTGAAGGTAGGCACTATGTCCTTTTTGTCTTTCCTTACCACTTAATGCAGTGGGTGGCATGTGGTAGTTATTTAGTAAATGCTTTTTGATTGTTAATTGAAAATGTGTCCAAGTCGCTAAGATTCTTTGAAAGATGCAGTAATAGACTACTGACATTCAAAGCCCTCTGGTTCTTTTGTTCCTTGGGTGAGGCACAAAGCAGGAGGCTGTGTGTATGCTCATCAAAGTGGCTTGCTGCAAGTATGGCCAGTATCCAAAGTCAAGTCCAAATGAAATAAAAATTCCTCATGAATGACGAGACCCATCAGATGCTTCTGTCCAATTGATCTTCCTAAAATGCATGTCAGATCATGTCACTATCCTCCTCAAATAAACTCCAAATTCTTGAGGCTCCTTGTTACCTCCAGGACCAAATAGAAAAGTCCTACAGAGTCCTTCCTAACCTGGCCCTCCCTACCTTTCAAATCTTCTCGCACCTTACACGTCACTACAGACTCTGTGATTCAGGGACACTAGTATCCTTACTATTCTTTGTTTTGGTTTGTTTTTTTGGTGAGGCAGTTGGGGTTAAGTGACTTGCCCAGGGTCATACAGCTAGTACATGTCAAGTGTCTGAGGCCGGATTTGAACCCAGGTCCTCCTGACTCCAGGGCTGGTGATCTATCCACTGAGCCACCTAGCTGCCCCTCCTTACTATTCTTTGAACAAGACATGGCCTCTCCTGACTCTAAGCATTTTCCCTGGCTGTCTGCCATGCCCAGAATGTTCTTCCTCCTCATCTCTGTCTTGTCATTTCCCTGGCTTCCTTCAAGTTACAGCTACAGGTCCATCTCTATTAGAAGACTTGACCAATCTCCCTTAAGTCGAGTGCTTTCCCTCCATTGATTATCTCCAGACTATCCCATCTTTACCTTGTTTGTACATAGTTGTCTGAATGTTGGCTTCCCATTAAACTGTGAGCTCCTTGAAGTCGGGGAATGTCTTTTACCTTTCTTTGTATCCCCAGTGCTAATAAATATTTTTGACTGACTGTTTACAGCAAACATTGTGCTGATCACATCAAGCCCCAAAGTCTCCCAACTGAGATTCATAAACACTCAATAGATGTGGGAGTAAACTTTCCACAAAGGAAAACTAAGTGGATGAAAACTGCCTATGGCCCATCTTACAAAGGGATTATCTAGAACTGGGAGTGAAAAGCAAGGAGTGTGTCACCTCCTGCTCCTAGTCTAATGTGCTGCGGGCCATGGAAGAAGGAACACCCAGCACTGGAGAGCATTCTTTCAGAGACAGCCAGAAGGATGGAAGAAGAGATGAAGGTAAGAACAGACTGCTAACAAAGGAACAGGGGTTCTGGAAATGGTGAGTAGGGCTAAGGACAGACTGTGGAATTAGAGCAGAAGAAGCAGGGAGGGAGAGAGTTCAGGAAAAGGGAGTGGGGCCAAGGACTTTGGCCTCAGTAGGGAGCAGGAGCCGGGGGCTTGCCTGCTGCCTGGCACGTAAATCTATCTAGGAAGTAATGAAGGGGCCGGGACCTAAGTAGGTCAGAGGAGCAGCTGAATGAGGGTGGGTAAGAACTGTTAAGGAACTAAAGGCATACTGTACAATTCTTTGTCTTCTCAGCCATCAGGTGCGATCCGGCCATGCCCCTCTGGGCACTGGGAAGTCCGAAGACTCTTGTAAGGTCAGACATGGTAAGTTATTTGGGACCGCGTGTCTCCAATCTGGCCTTAGTTGTCCCGTCTCGTAAAATGAAGAGGTCAAACCATCTCCAAGGTTTCTTCTGGTTCTGGTCCCTATTTCTGGTGCCATGAGGTGCCCAAGGCTCCCCAAAGCCTAAATGAGCAACTGCTTATCAGTCCTGATCTGAGTGTGGTCCAGGCAACCAGGCTGCCTGAGCTGGAAGACCTGGCTCCCCAAAAAGTGGCCATCAGACGGTGGGCCTTTTTCTTTCCCTTCATAGGCTCATGTATAAAAAGGGGTGTGTGGTGGGTAGAGGGGTGTGTGTGTGTGTGTGTGTGTGTGTGTGTGTGTGGTGGGTAGAGGGGTGTGTGGGTGTGAGTGAGTGTGTGAGCATGAGTATGTGGTGGGTAGAGGGATATGTGTGTAGGGGGTGAGTGTATGAGTGTGTGTGAGTGTGTGTGTGTGTGTGTGTGTGAGTGTGTGTGTGTGTGTGAGGGTGTGAAGGTGTTTGCATGAAGGAGAGAACATCTAGATTTCTCAGCCAGAGAGTGGAAAGCAAAGGCAGGGCCCACCAGGAACTGTGACCTAGAGTGTTCCAAGAGTGATTCTCACTGAGATCCGCTGGCATGGTGCTGGTTCTGGTTGAAAAGTCTCTAGCACCAAAGACTGGGCTCAAAAGATGCCAAAGGGCTTAGGGAGAACACAGTGACAGCAGGGTCCATGACTGTATCAATGAGCACAAAAGACAAAGACAAATAGGGATGTGAGGCAAGAGACAAGTCTGGGCTAGTCAGGTGAGTTCTAATAAGGCTGCCCCGGGATGGTTGGCTCTTTCTTACTGGGAGTCTTCAAGCAATGGCTGGATGTCATTGGCATGGAGCTAGAGCAGAAAGTGTCCTTGTTTAGGCAGGGATGGTCCTGTTTGGCCTCCAATGTTCCAGCCAGTCTGGAGAATCTGGGATTCCATGACACTGCAGCTGGTGGGAAATGCGGTAAGAGATCAGGGATAGCTAGGGGTGGAGTGGCGGTTGGGGGGTATAGTCTGGATCTGGGCACAGGAACATCTGCTAATACCCTGAGCCTCACTTGCCGCAAGACCCTGAGAACTGTGCCTCATCTCCCCTAGCTTGGAACATGGGCTAGGTCGGCTGCTTGGGTCTCACCACCATCTCAGAGAGAGGCTGGAGGGAAGAGAGCTTCTTTCTCATTTTAAAGATGAGCTAAAATAGTGGGGGAACATTTCAGCTCCCTTGAGGAAATCCTTCCATAGGGCAAGACTGACCAGTGTGGGGAAAGGTCCCAAGAGAGGGACCCTTGGGTTATGGGCCATCCTGAGGCTCTGAGAGGCTGCCTGCCTTCAGCCGGTGCACTCACTGACCAGTCCCTGGAGAGCAGCTCTGCTGGCCTCATTGTTCTTTTCCATTGGCAGGTCTTCTGACTGAACTTACAGCCTCAATTTGGGGGGGGGGGGGATTGGGGAGGGTACTTGTTTTTCTAAAAAAGGATGACTCAGAGAAGCTGATCTTCCTCATGGGAATCATGGGAAATCCTATCTTTATCACACCAAGTTATTTACTAACAAAAATGGTCAAACCCTCATCCCTGTGGATGATTAATGTTTACTGAGTACCACCAAACAAAGAATGAGTTCATGTTAACTGTGAGCCAGCTTCCCAGAGCCTCAATCCAGGCCCTTTGGCTTAGACTTTTAAGGTCCAGAGACCCAAGTGGGGTGTGGCAGCCCCCACTTCACCTCAGGGCATTAGCATTTAGAAGAGGTGCAAGCAATGTTCCTGGGGCTGCAGGAGCATAGAAGCACCTGATTAACAAAGCTGTAAGGAAAGAGCTTTGGGGTGTTCAAAGTTAGTTTTGCTTTTGAGAGGACCACGGGCAGTATTGGCTGTGGGATCCAGAAGGACTGGGTTGAAGCCCTTTGACGATCTCTAGCTGGGTAATCAGACTTAAGCTCACCAGAGAGACCTCAGTCTCCAAGCCTCGGGTCCCTCATCTGTAAAAGGAGATCAATGATTTCTGTAGCTCCTGCCTTCTTAGGGTCCTGGTGATGCTTGTGGATCATATATGTAAAGCATTTTGCAAACTTCACAGTATTATATGACGACAGTTATTAAGACTAACTCATTACTGTAGGGAGCTGCTAGATGGCATCTTTCCTCTCAGCGACCATCCTCCTGGTCAGTCAGCTTGTCTTTGGCCCATCTCCCAAGTGGTGCATTTCCTGCCAACTGTTCTGGGTCATCGCCCTCCTAAGTTCCACCCAACTCTAAATCTATAGCCCTTTTATCCTATGCCAGCCTCGGCCAGGGGCATGGGAAGGACAGAGGTTCTTAGAATTCATGTGGGAGTCAACCACTCTATTGAAAGTATCAGAGAATGGAGGAGAGATATCCCCTGGTACTATGGGGACATTAGACTTGGGTTTGTCCAGTTGAGCAGTCAAGAAAGAACATGAAAGCTTGACACACTCATTACTGGTTGAAGAATAGAAGACACAAAGCTGTGTTGATCCATGAGGAGAACCCCCCTCACCATATTTCTTATATATTTGATCACTTGAAAATATCCTAAAAAGCATGGGACCATCTAGGGAATATTGTGCTGAAGGAAAAACCTTAAAGATGTGGCTGTGAGCCCCCTTCGCCTGTCATGACATGGTTAAGCATTTCAAGAATCATTCTTGGAGGCAAGAATGGAAAAGAAATTATGGTGTGTTCACTTAAGATGAAAATAGTTTTGTCTTTGCTTCTGAATTTTTTGCCCTGATGGAATTTCTACATCTCTCCTTTGGCCCTTTGAAATGAAACATTGGCTTTTTCTCAAGAAATCTTCAATAACAGTGGACTCAATCATTGGAAGGGAATCTATTACATGAATTCTTGTGAGACAGAATGGTGGGTTAGCACTATCCAAGCTACTCCTGTCTCAGGGTTGTTGAAGCTAAGAACTTTGTGAACCTTAAAAGGCACATCCTTGTTGTTATCCTCTATTTGAACTAATCAGATGCCTTTGGAGCTTTCTCCTACTTCTCACAGGTGCTCCTGCTAATGCTGAATGAATGGCCTCAGATAAGTGAAGCATCGCAAGTTTGAAAACATCCATCCCTCTTTTTTGCAATGAGTCCTGGCTGCTTTCAGAACAAAGGTGTGTGCTCACAGAAAACCCCCTCCAGGATTTCCTAACCCTTTGTATAATGTTTGATTATTTTTGACAGTTTTCTGGGTCTGTGATCTGTCCTGCCCATTTTCCTGAAGACTCTTTGGAAGTATTCATGTTTGAGTTAAAGGGTTTTATGAACAGCCAAGCCACCAAACCTACCCAGAAACATTGGTTGCCAAGGTTGTGTCTAAAACATCTCCAGCAGCTGGTCTATTCATCCAAGGCAGGAAGGAAAATCTGTGTCCAAATGTTTGGTGCTTGCAGATCCAGCTGGAGCGTTCTGAGCTAGTCTCTGCAATTGCTGTGGGGCCACTGGGCTAAGGTTTCTTTGTCTATCATCAGCTGTCAAGAGAAGACCATGGATCCACAGGAAAGAGAACTGGGTTTGGAGTTGGACGATCTGGGTCCACAATCAGTCTGGCTACTCAGTAACTCCGCCTCGGTTCCTTCTGTGTGAAATTAAGACTTTTGAAATGGCCTCTAAGGTCCCTTCCAACTCTAAGCCTATGATCTCCAACTAGTATATGTGGTACATAGGAAAAAAATACTCACACTGGAGTCAGAGGCCCTAGGTTCAAGTACCTCCTCTAATGTTTACTACTTCAGTGAACCTGGATGTCACTTAACCAACTTGGTCTTCAATTTCCTCAACTATGAAATGGGAGGTGGGGGTGTTGGGAAATGCTGGACAAAAGATATCTGCAGTCATTTCCAGATCCAGGGCTATGCTTCTATTCCTGGCCAGAAAGCCACACCTATGAATTTTTTTTATCATTATCTTATCTATGAATGTGACAAATGGGTGAATAATTGGCAAAAATACCTTATTCCCAGACACAAGAAGCTGGACACCAGGACTTGAGCCTGGCATTCAAGGCTCCCATGCTGTGGCTTCCTAAGACTTTCCCTAGTCTCATCTCTTTTTACTCTTCATCTTGACTCTCCTACTCCATTAATTTCTGTCTCTATGACTTTGACCATCTCTCTAACCTGCACTACATCCTCCCACTCCACCAATCCACATATACTATTTTCTTCAAGGTCTCCAGGAAACCAATCCTCACACAGATAAGTTACCTGAAAAAATGTTTACTGAGGGTCTGTTATATGCAGGGCATTTCACTAGATACCGGGTGATATATGCAAAGTCAGCCAATTCAGGATCCCTGAGTCGTGGTTCTGTAAGACTACAGTCTAATTGTTTCACCACACTTAGAACCCAGGGTAGCAAAGCCATGGGGTGGTTAGAAGCAGCCATGGTCAAGGGCCTGGATGATTGCACCATCTTCTTTCTCCTCTGGGACTGTCTGTGGTAGTAGATAAGAGCAGGGGAAGTCAGTACCTCTTGCCCACTGTTGGCCCACTATATTATTGGTTCAGAGATGTTTATTGTAGATGAGAGATAGAGAATCTTGCAGAAGTACAGGGAGACTGGAGGAGTATGTTCTTCCTGAGTAGCCTGTGGAGCTGTGTTCTTCTAAACTGGGTCTATTCCTGGAGAAATTTTGTATACTGGGAAGAGCAGCAGGCTGCTCAAAGACTCGGACACAGGGAACATGGAAGGATTCTAGAACACACACCCTCCTCTCTGTCTCTTCTTAAAAGTCCCATCTTCTACTTGGCTAAGGGTCTATTTATTGTTGATCAACCCCACAACACTGAAAAGTCTTGATGGATAGAGACATTCTAGATTCTTAATTGATTCAATTAATCCAAACCAAGTTGACTGGAATACAAAATTAGGGATAGATGTGTCGAGGGAGTGGAAAGGAAGAAGGAAGACATCCAGAGCCAGTCCAGAAAGAGCTGGCAGCCGGGGGACAATGAACAAAAAAATGATGAAGAGGAAGTAGCAGTGAGCTGGAACATAGAAAGGAGACATTGAAAAATGCTATTGGCTCTATAGACACCTGAGAGCAGTTCACCAGATAAAGGGCCTCATATCTCAAATGTAGAGAGAACTGTATCAAATTTCTAAGAATATGAGTCATTCCCCAATTGATAAATGGTCAAAGGACATGAACAGGCAGTTTTTGGAGGAAGAAATCAAATTTATCTATAGTCGTATGGAAAAATGCTCTAAATTATTATTGATTAGAGAAATGCAAATTAAAACAGCTTTAAGATAGCACCTCATAGCTGTCAGGTTGACTAATATTACAGAAGGGGAAAGCAACAAATGTTGGAGGGGATATAGAAAAATTGGGACACTGATACATTTTTAGTGGAACTATGAACTGATCCAACTATTTTGAAGAGCAATCTGCAATTATGCCCAAAGAGTTATAAAACTGTTTACCCTTTGACCCACTATTAGGTCTATTTCCCAAAGTGATTAGGGAAAAAGGAAAAGAACCTTTATATTCTAAAATATTGGTAGCAGCTCTCTTTATGGTAGCAAAGAACTGGAAAGTGAGGGGATGTCCATCCATTGATTAATGGCTGAATAAGTTGTGGCATATGATTGTGATGAAATACTATTTTGCTATAAGAAATGATGAGCAGGTTGATTTTATTTTGTTTTTTATGTTAGATTAAAATTTTTGGTTGAATATTTTTATTGGGCAATGAGGGTTAAATGACTTGCCCAGGGTCACACAGCTAGTAAGTGTCAAGTGTCTGAGACCAGATTTGAACTTTGGGTCCTCCTGAATCCAGGGCCAGTGCTTTATCCACTGCACCACCTATCTGCCCCCAAGAGATTAAAATTTAATAGGAAACTAAAGAATATAAGACTAAAGAATAAGTGGGCCAAAGAACAAAATCACAGAAACAATGAATAATTTCATTAAAGAGAATGGCAACAATAAGGCAACATTCCAAAATTTGTAGGATGCAGCCATACTCAGGGAAAACCCTAATTTCTCTAAATCCTTTTTTAAAAATTTATTTAGAATTTTATTTTTTCCCCAAATTACATGTAAGAACAAATTTGAACACTGTTTTTTTTTTTAAAACTTTGTGTTTCAAATTCTCTTCCTCTCTCCCTCCCCACCTCCCCTTAAGAACTTAAGTAATTCGATATAAGTTATACATGTGTAGTCATGCAAAACATTTCCACATTAGTCAGGTTGTGAAAGAAAACAGACCAAAAAAGGAACTAACATAACAAAATATTCTTCAATCTGTGTTCAATTGACAAGCTGGAGCACACCCAGAGGAGGGGTATGAGGATCGGCAGGTCCCTGGAGGTCACGGACTGTGCTGGTTCCTTGAAGATCTGAGGGTCTTTAGCCAGGAGGGCAGAAGACTTGGGGAGACCTGGAAGCTCTCTTCTAATGCTGAAAGGGCTGTCCCACGGATGAGGGACTAGCCTTGTCCTGCTTAGCGCCGCCCCCCCCCCCTGAACACAGTTAAACTTGCAGGCATCACAACTTGTCTCCTTAACCACCGGAGCACCTCGGGAGGCTGGCATCTCTCTCCCAAGAGGGCTTCTGGCACAGTCTCGGTGGACACTTCTTAGAGAAGCTCTAGTAGGGTTTACTTGGCCAGCCTCTGGACCCCTGCGTACTCTGACATTCTGGAATTCTGTGGCAGGTAAAATCTGAACTATCAAGGAAACAAAGGTTGGAGCTTCTGAACATATCAGTTTATGAAGCAATGGGTGCCAATTGAAGCACTAATTGAGACCAGGCCCCCTCAGCTTGGCACTGGACCCTGGATGCAGGGGGAGACAGATTTTCATGCTTTAAAAGTAAATAACGGGGGGGGGCAGCTAGATGGCACAGTGGATAGAGCACCGGCCCTGGAGTCAGGAGTACCTGAGTTCAAATTCGGCCTCAGACACTTAATACTTAACTAGCTGTGTGACCCTGGGCAAGTCACTTAACCCCAATTGCCTCACTAAAAAAAAAAAGTAAATAACGGGATACAACCCAGAATTTAATATTAGGTAAGCCTATTTCTAATTGGAGGAAAGATTAGGGACTTTCCCAGTGGGGAAGGGGAAAGCAAATAGGTGCAATTCCCTAAAATTAGAAAAAGAGGTGTCCCATTCCCCACAAGTGTTGGTATATAATCAAAGAAACATGGAAGGGGTAGCTAGGTGGTACAGTGGATAAAGCATGGGCCCTGGATTCAGGAGGACTTGAGTTCAAATCCAGTCTCAGACACTTGACATTTACTAGCTGTGTGACCCTGGGCAAATCACTTAACCCTCACTGCCCCACCAAAAAAAAAAATAATAATGAAGGTAAGAGAAATGTAAGGGTGAAGTTGGCAAAATAGGAGGGGAAAGGGATAAAGAGAGAGGGGTGGGGCAGCTAGGTGGCAAAGTGGATAAAGCAATGAATGGCCCTGGATTCAGGAGGACCTGAGTTCAAATCATGCCTCAAGCACTTGACACTTACTAGCTGTGTGACGCTGGGCAAATCACTTAACCCTCATTCCCCATCCCCCCCCCACCACCACAAAAAAAAGGAACATGGAAACAATAACTGATTGACCAGGACTGGACCTGTTTTCAGACAAGACATAGAGGTTGCTTTGGGGATGTACAATTGTGAGAAAATTCCATGCAGGGTAGGTTCAAAGAATTCCAGAAAGTTTTCTCGCAATTCCCATAATTGAATAAAGTTTTCTCACAAGACAGAAATAGGACTAGACCTGTAACTGGATAGAAAGGGAATAGAGCTAAATCCAGCATTGAGTTGGGTTGGATGATATTGCTCCCCATCCTGGGTCTGCCATCCTGAGGTGTTGTGAGCGAATGAGGTTTGACTTAAATGTGACCGTGAATATGGAAGCAATCACTGGCCTCAAAGACTCTCCACAAACCACCTCCCCTCAGGCCCACAGATCTGCTCTCATTTCTTACTCACTCCCCAGGGAGATCTCAGCTCCTGCCATACCGACCTTCTTTACCATCTGTACCCCTACTCACTCACGCCTGACACCTCGCCCCCCTTCGCCCTTGCCTTCTCCTCTGGAATCCCTCCCCTCTCCTCTCCTCCCCTCCCCTCCTCTCTCCTCTTTAGGGGGGTTTCACTCTAAAGCTTATAACAGGACTGTTCTCCCCCTGCACATTCAGGGCGCCTGGGGCTCTTTGTTTTCTTCTGAGGGATTCTCTGGGTCTGATAAGAGACTGTTCGTCACACAGACTATGCGGTCAGTTTTACAGACGACGCCAAGCTGGGCAGGCCGGTTCAGCTGCTGGATGACAAAACCGGGGTCCGAAAAGATCCTGACAGGACCCAGTCTAAGAAGGCCTTCGTTAGTCTGGGTTCACAAAGTCAGCTTTCCAGACCCAAGATAAGGAAATACGGCTGAACGGGAGTTCATTTAGAAAAAGACCTGAATTGAGGCAGGATGTGGCCCCGAAGAGGGCTCACACTCCGGCTACACTGAGAAGCGCCTCCTTCAGGAGTTGGGGGAAAGAAGCTCTGGATAGGCTGGAGACTTACTTGGAGTCTTGTGGGTAATTTCTGAGGGCTCTATTTTAGGAAGGATGATTGAGACCCTGGCACATCCTCTAACATCAGGATGGTGAAGGACCTCAAACTCAAGCCCCAAGAGGTGTGCTGGGCAGCATAAAGACTAGAGCTCTGGACTGGGAGTCAGGAAGACCTGAGTTTGAATCCTGTCTCAGACACTTTCTAGGTTATGACCCTGGACAAGTCACTGAACCTCTGTCTGCCTCAATTTCCTTAACTGTAAAATGAAGAAAATAATGCCACCTATCTACCAAGGTTGTGGGGATCAAATGAGATAACATGGGAAGTGTTTTGCCAGCTTTAAAGTGCTATATATAGGCTAGCTATTCAGTGTCATTACAAGGATTAATTACCGTTATTGTTATTAGTATTGAATCAATTAAAGGGGCTGGAGGGAGTTTAGTTTGGAGAAGAAAAGATTCAAGGGGGTGTAATTAGTGTCTCCAAATATTGGGAAGGCTCTCAGTTTGAGGAGGTGTGTGTGTGTGGAGGGGGATAAGCTCAGGCATTCAAACATTCCTTGAAAAGGGCATAAATGGAGTCTCAGGATACACATCCATAGTGAGGGGGCATCACCACTGGTGCCAGGCACGTAGGAGAGGGTTTCTGGGAATGCTACACATGGCACAAGGTCTCAGGGTTCTCCAAGAACCCAGAACACCTGAGCTTTTTCCCATCATCATATTGGCATTATTAAGAGAACTGGCAGCCCTGCAACTTTCTGAATTCCAAAATTCCTTCAACTTTTAAAACAGCTTTGTCATGTGGCAGGCAGGAGTTTATTCTAAGAGACCTAAAGAGAAAGGCTCCAAGTTTCCCAGGTCCTGAATGGCCATGGTGAGGCCCAAGCTTGAAGTTCTTGTTTTCTTCAATGAGAATGATGGGAAGAGGTATACACGGTAAGAAGAGATCAGGGACCACGGAGAGAGAAATGGAGGGGAGCATAGAGGCCGTGAGTCTGATCCCCTCACTTTGCTGTGGAGTATCCTGAGGCCCAGAGAGATGAAAAAGATCCCGCAAGTATCAGGGGCTAAAGGCAACATTTCCTACACTGGGGATCAGCTTTGGCAGTGGGATTTCCCTGCCCTCCCAACAGCCTCTTTGCATCTCCAAGTCCCATTCCATCTTCCACTGGGTTTGAAGCGATGAGGTTCTAATTGTCGTTGAGACTTTGGAAGGGAAAGATCTGCATAAATTAACCCAGAGAAATCCAGGTCATAACTTGGCAAGGGCTTAACTCTTCTTGGAGTGGGCTACAAAAAAACTAAACATTCCAGAGCTCTTCTGTGAGAAATAGGCACACGGACACCCACTCACACAGACACACACACTGCTCACATTCAGCTACATATATGTCTGCAGACATATGGACCCCCAGACGGACCAAAATGGACACTCACATGCTCATGTGTGTGCAAATACACCAACGCATGGTCACACAGGTGCATGGGGATACCAAGGGGCATCCCATGGGCATCCCATACATGGGCACACCAATGCACACAAAGAGACACAAGTACATGGCATACCTACACCATGTACAAATATAGACATAGAGAACAATGAACACACGTGTGCACACAGACATGCACGTGTGCACAAAACCTGAATGCATGGGGACACATACTTATAAAGACATGTGCACACAGAGGCATATGTTTGCTCATGTGCTCATCCACACATAGGCTCACATACTTGAGCACACACACACACACACACACACACACTACCAAAACCAGTAGTGAGATCAAAGCCAAACTTTCTCCTTCACTCTCTTGCTGGAAACCCCCGGCTGTCTGCCCCCACATCTGAGTCTTGGAGACTTTGAGTTCTATTCAGCCTTGAGATCAAACGGCTCACACACATCTGCTCTGGTGGGGGGTTTTCTTTTTTGAGGCTTTCAATAATTGGGGTGGGGGTGGGGAAAGAGGAAGGGAGGAAGATCAACAGTCAAAAATAGAAACATTGCTTTCATTCCACCCGAGGAAGCGGGGGGCCTGTTGGCAGGGGTGCACGCGTGTGTCTGTTTGTGCACGTGCATCCACACTTGGGGAAAAGGCATACCAGAGCATTAGGAGGACACAGCTCTTTAAAAAGATCTGTTTGGAATGTTTAAATCCTCTGTCTCTGTCTCTGTCTCTGTCTCAGTCTCTCTGTGTCTCTCTCCTCTCCTCTCTCCAGCCCATCTCTATCCCTCTATCTTTCTCCCCTCTCTCACTCTATCTCTGCATAGCTCCGTTTCTCTGTCTCTGTGTGTGTCTTTCTCCAGCCCTCTTTGTCCCTGTATCTTTCCCCCCTCTCTCTGTCTCAGCCTCTCCCCCTCTCTTCTTTGTCTCAGTCTTTTGCTGTCCCTCCATTTTGTCACCACCCTCTCTCCTCTCTCTCTCTCCTTCCCTTTCTCTGTGTCTCTCTGTGTCTCTTTGTCTCTGTCTGTCTCTGTTTCTCTCTGTCTCTGTCCCTCTCTCTCTGTCTCTCTCTGTGTCTGTCTGTCTGTCTCTCCCCGCTCTCTGTCTCTCTGTGTGTATGTGTTTGTGTGTGTCTCCTTTCCTCTACCTCCCTCTTTGTTTGATAACAGCTGTTCAGCTTGGTCTGTTTTTCATCTGAGCCGTAATCACTCCCCTACTTTAAGGGAAGCAGTTTTAACCTACCCAATGCTCTCAGGTAGAAAACCCTTGACTCCAGCCCGGAGGCCATCATCACCAAATCATTCCCATCTGGGAAAGCCTTTTCTTCTGGCCTTCTTGGGCCTTTTACCAAATAGCTCGACTTCTCGTGTATCCCCTGAAGAAGAAAGTTTTAAGTCACCGTTTTCTTTTCTACATGTACATCAGGTTCCCGGCTTGTTTCCCTTGATCATTTCATAGGGTCTGAAGTTGGCTTTCTGGCCCCTGGGAAATGCCCCAAGAGTGAAGCCCAGTACCACTACAGGGACATTTGTCAGGAAGGAGATGCGAGAGTCTGAAGCTGGGCTCTCTTTAGGTGTCTTCTTCAGCATCCCGGGGATTCTCCACAAGGACAGGAATGACATCATAGGATGGCAACTCTTCTGGGACAATCACAGATTCACATTTGAAGATAATATAATTTCTGTGAAGTGACATGTCCTTGGGGTTCAAGCCCTGGGACAGTCTAGCCAAGCACAACTGTGAGTTCAGCACTGACCTTCCTTGACAGCTCCTTTTGGCTGAGTCTGAAGCCTCAAAAGATGATCTCCTACTCCCCTTCCCATTGCCCAATTAACCAGAGGAGTTGCTCACTGTTACATTCCTTAGCCCAGTCAATCCACAGTCCCCACCACTTCACATGGGCACCTTTGTCCTCTTGAATGTTTCAACAGAGTATGCCAGGTTGGTGAAGAAGTAGTGAAAACCAGTGAGTAGCCATAGGTAGAGTCTTTCTTTAAGGTTGCACCAATGGATCCCTCCATTTTCTTCTGAACTCTCAGAGTTGGAATAAAACTTGGATGTCTTCTTATCCAACCTAGGTGTGTGGTCAGAGGAAACAGGTTCAAATTCACACTCTGTCAAACTCTACCTTGGTGACCATGGACAATGCCTTTCCTATTTCTGGGCCTCAGTTCTCTTCTTTACAAAATAAAGGAGTTGGACTTGGTGGCTATTAAAGTCCTGTATGACTTCAAACACACGACCCTCTCATCTCTTTAAATATGGTTCTCTAACATCCTTGAAAAAGTGGTTCAATCTCCCACCAAAAAGGTTCAGTCTGATAGGGAGCAAGAGGGCCAAGGGGGAATTGCATCATGGAAGGCAGTGTACACTGTCCAAGAGCAGAAGGCAGCTAACAGTATCTAAAGTGATAAAGAGACCAAGGAGGAGGGCCAAGGAAAGACCACTGGATCGTGCAGTCAAGAGAGCCTCAGTACCCCTAGACAGAGAAGTTGCAGGGGAGTGGTGGGTTTGGAAGCCAAATTACAAAGAGTTAAGAAATGAGTTGGAAGTTGGAAAATGGGGGTACCAGTGCAAAACAAGCATTTGAGCTTCAAACTAAGGTACTCATATTCCTCTTCCCAGCTCAGTCTGATGTCTCCTCACTATTTCTTTCTTCTTCCTAGTTTACTGGGAAAGAAAAATCCTGCTTCTACAGGACCCAAATTCACCCCTCAGGCTTGGGTCAGAACCTCCCCTAGGTGGTCTCTGAACCCCAGTATGTTGTTGCCATTCCCAGATTTTCTCTAAAGTATTCTCTTGAAATAGCCTCTCCTTTGAGGTGAGGGGCCCTGTGTCCCTATCCCCTCAACAATTTCCTCTTGTTCCAAAACCTTCCTCTCTTTTACCTTTTTTTTTAATTTGGAGAAGCAGAGACTTGTAGGTCCTGAACCTGCAATTTCTCCAAGTGTCTCCCAAACTCTCTCATCTCTCTGCTTTTCCAGGATTACCATCCTAAGGTTTCACTTCTTTCACCCTATTTCTCTCCAGTCCCCTACCAGTGTTCTTCAGGAAAGGGTCCCCTTTCCCAAGCACATAGACTTATTGTGTCTCACCTCAGAGTCACCAGAACCTTCATGAGTGGTCCCGCAAGTGAACCATAGGGTGCCTTTTCTCCCCTAAACTGATCTAGATTTGGGATTCTTCCATCTGTGGAGTGTGTGTGTGTGTGTGTGTGTGTGTGTGTGTGTGTGTGTGTGTGTGTAAAAGATGCAGGATGTTACCACATGACCAGGGGTGTTAAACTCAAAAGTAAGGCCAATGAATCACATTCCTGAGTTGGGAATGGTGGTCTGGGTAACCCCTTCCTTTCATTGACGATTCTCCCAAAGTGATGCCTGAGGATGGGGGACAGGGGAGGTGATGATAGTGGGAGACTAAAACACTAAGCAGAAAAACCAAGCAGGTGAATAGGGGCAGCTGGTGAAGTGACACAGCTTTTCCCTCACCATCCCTGGGCAGATGTCAACACCTCACTGGTTCTCCTCTCATGGAGTGTGTTTCAGAGCTGGAGGTGCAGAAGGGAAAGTGGGGGAGGGAAAGAATAACTCCACCACTCACTTTAGGCAGGGGGAATTAGTGGGCCACCCAGAATGGAGGGGAGGATGGGGTAAGGGCAAGGGCAGCATAATGATAGGAACTGAGTGCAGAACTGGTGTCAGCAAGGCCTGGAGTCTACTACCACCTCTGCTGAGTCTCAGTTTCCTCAACTGGAAAATGGGGAACACAATGACAGTAGTTTCCATCTCAGAGTTGTAAATCTCAAATGAGATGATATATGCAGAGCCCATTAAAGTGTCAGTAATTATTTGGTTGTTGGGACTCTTGACTCCTAATATCACACACACTCACACACACTCACACACACACACACACACACACACACACACACACACACACACACACACACACCCTATTAGGTTTCCCCAGAAGGTTGTAGCATGCCTGCTTTTTGGGCTGACAGAGCCTCCCATGTAGGAAGTACTTAATGTTGGCTTGGATCAGACGATCGTCCGTGCCACTGGGTGTTCACACTCATATTTGGGACTTACTGTTACCCTTTCAAGGCTTGCCACTTTATTTGCCTCTTTCATCTAGTAAAACTTCCTTCTGGAACCTTGTGAACTCTGTTGGTCTCCATGTCCTGGCAGGTACCACAGACACATTTCCCAGCCTCAGGGGGCTTCCTTGGCATCATGTTTAAAGTATTTCATTGAATTATTAGAGCTCTTGGAACATGAACAGTATTTTCAAAATACTCTCCACTAAACAATGAAAGAAATAAAAACAAAATCCAAACAAAGCCAACACTGACCGTGCTAGAAGTCATGAGACTTCCTTCATGCTTGGGAATCCTTAAACCTTCCATGAAAGCAGAGTTTCTTCACTGGCTCCTCTGCAGGGCCTTTCCTTCTCCAGCCCCACCCCCTCCCCACTTAGTAATGGTGACTTTGTATGTAATCTGTATTCACTTCTCTGTGTACTATCAGTTCAGTAGAGTAAGCTCCTTGGTCCAGGAATTGGTTCATTCTGGGCCCCAACTCGACATACTTGATGCTTAATAAGTAGATGCATGCTAAATGGAATTGGATAAAAGCAAGTTGAATTAGAGCTGATGGCTAAGGGATTCTCCAACTTCACCAACAAGGAAGGTTAAAGGAGCAGGCCACATTGTCTGGGCTTCCACCCCTCGTCTCTGTGTCGCCTGTCCCCAGCCTTAATCAAGTTATCCTATCCAGCCAGCATCTCCTGGACCCCGTCACGACTGAATGAGGAAAAATTTGCAGACAAATTTTTAGCAGCAGGACATTGGTGCTTTCCCGTGTGGCGAGATGAAAAGCACCTGTAACCTCTGCCCGGCCTCCTCTCCCTTCCCCCGCTGAGAACCCACTTCATGCTAGCGCCCCACTGGGCGGGAATCACGTCCTTAGCTCAACTCTGTCCTTTCAGAGAGGAGCTGGGGACAAACTAACCATGAGGAGAACACGGCCCTTCCTGGCCACCGGGGACTAAAGGCTGTGTTTCTTGGGCTCCTCGGGCTTGGGCGAAAACATTCTCCCAAGAATATTGGATTAAATAGCCGAGAAAACAATGTTGACTCTTGCTGGGGTCTTGGGCTCTCCGGATGCACCATGCTGCCAGCCTGGGCTTTACAGGGCCCCTGTTCACCCATATGTGCCCAATCACTTTCATTCCTTTATCAAGAAGCAAAACCAGAGGGGCTTTTTTTGTTCCTTCAGAGAGGAGGGTCTGGAATTGTTTTGTTTCTTTTTTTTTTCTTTTTTTATGGGGGAGGGATTGAGTGGAGAAAAGGAGCTGAAAGGATGAAGATATGGGCCCGGCTTAATGCTGTAAATCTGATTAATTTACCTTGTGACAATCGCAACAAAAACGCTCTGGGTCAGAGTCCTCGCTGCAGGCTGACCTTTCACCTGTGGTGACGGCAGCGGCTATAATGAGGTCTCCGACTGGTCAGAGGAGTGACCCTTCCTTTCATAGCTACCTGCTGCTTCCGACAATGAGATTGGACACAGCTTTCAACATGATGGAGAACACCTTCCAACCAAAGGGTTTGTCTTTTCCCCCTGGCTAGCAGAAAAAATGTCGAGACAAACATCTCTGTCTTCGGAGTTGTGAGTGTGCCAAAGAATGCTATGAACCGGGGACAGGGTGGTGGGCTGGTGCATGGGAGGCACAGCGTTTGAACAGTATCGGACCAGTTCTCTGGTCTTCATCAGCTCTGTCATGAATGATGACAGAGATCCCATGCAAGCACCCGGGTTGGGAGGCTCTCATCTGACTCTGGAATGAGCAAAAGCACGGGAGGTTAGTGAGCTGTTCCCGAGGTGCCGGGACTCCCTCCCCATGGCAGCCCGTGGACGGCCTGCTTGGACCCAGCACCTCTGGGAGGGCTTGTCCGAGGCCAGATCGGGTGGGAGCGCTGGCATTAACAAGGGTTTGGCCGACCCAGCAGCCCTGCTGCCAAGCGGCTCTTGGAGAAACGGCCGTTTCTCACCATTTCCCCATCTCGGACCCAGGCGCCCTTGCAGCGTCGGATTTTCCTGGAACCATTAACAGATGGCATGAACATGCCCTGGAAACATCTGGCAGAAGGACGTGCGGCGTGAAGCAGGCATGTGGCCAGAGCTGCCCAAGCTTCTGCTTATCAGCTGAACTCACTGTCCTCCAACATTTGCTGTCAGGTTTGTGGGTGAGGTTTTGTCTGCAGATTCACGTCTCTCCCGTCCTGGTATCTCTCGTCTCTCTATAAATAGGCATCGTGTGTACTGCTTGTTGAGCTGGCAACATGTGTGGTGGGAAGACAAAGGATGATGACAAACAGCTGGCAGCTGGGAAAGGTACTCCTGGGGCAGCAGCTCCCAGGGAGGGGGGGTCTTCACCAGCTGAGGAGGCCTCGGAGGCTCATGGGAAAGTCTTGATTTCATTTGGCTCTGCCCAGTGCTGAAATTGTGTCTAGATAGGAAACACTGGCATCTAAATTCTCTTGGGGGAGCTGGAAACAATTATGCAGTGTGTGTGTGTGTGTGTGTGTGTGTGTGTGTGTGTGTGTGTGTGAGAGAGAGAGAGAGAGAGAGAGACAGAGAGACAGAGAGACAGAGAGACAGAGAGAGAGACAGAGAGAAAGAGACAGACACAGACAGAGACACAGAGGCAGAGACAGATAGAGAGGGAGGCAGACAGACAGAAGGAGAGAGACAGAGATAAAGAGGTAGAGAGATGCTGTTTTCCTCTTGTGCTTCTCTGTCCTTGTCACCAGTGTTGTGCTCATCCTCAGGCTCCATTTGGGGGATCAGTGTGATTAAATGTTGCCTTAGTCTTAGTGTGTTATTGCAAGTAGGCTCATAGATCTTTGGAAGAACAGACCAAAACAATACCCAAAGTCGGAAATGACAAGGATGCCCTCACAGTGGCATAGACCAAGTGGCCAGGTGATGGATGCCCTCTCGCTGACGGTCTCTGAGCAGAAGATGGATGACCATTCGTTGGGTATGTTATAGAAATGATCCCTTTGGATTCCTTTTTCCCTTCTAGCTCTTGGAGTCTGTGAATCTGTGATTCTCTAAGGTATCTCAGAGGCCTGGCTGTACTGGAGTCCCCCTTGGCATGTTCCTCATTGTTAGATTCCAGTAACTGGCTTTCCAGTTCAATTGGACCACTTAAAATTAATGCACATTCACAAAGGGATATTTGCTTCAAAGATACAACAAGGACTAATCCAGGAAGTCCCACTCCTGGCTTGGTTCCTGTATATATAATACTGCCCCCGCCCCCACCACCACATTCATGGTCAGCTCCAGACTGAATGCCAAAGGAATGCATATTTCAGCTCTTGCTGGCCTGGGTCCCAAAGGTCACTCCTTGCTCCTCGGGCCATTGATGAAGCTCTGGCTGCTAACTTGGACTCTAGAATCCCAGGACTTTCTCTTGACCTCTCAGAAGGCACAAGATTGGAGGCTCCTATCCCTTCTCTAAAATGGAAAAGAGTGAGCAGAGATCAGGGAGGAGCAAGGCCTGTCACAAGGAAGGAAGACACTCCCAAGGTCTCTCCATTTACAGCATTCGTTCTCAACAGATGCCTTGAGCAAAGGCATCACCCTAGGGTGCAGCTGCATAAACTGAGGTAAAGAAAAGAGATGGGGGCTGACTCGGGCTTTTTAGAAGGACAGCTCAGTTGTGGCTGGTTGGCCACGAGGAAGGCTCGTCCTAACCATGTGGTCTACTTTGGAATGAGTTACAGAATGTCTGCACATGGCACAAAGTCTCTCCACATCACACCCATTTCATGTCTCCCCAAACAGGCTCCTCAGCTTCTCTGCTGGAAAGACACACTCTTGGGACTCTGCCCACTAGCTCAAGCTCTGTTGTACTTGGCTACTCATCACCCCTTTGTGATTCAGTGGAAGGCAGGCAGAAGGTAGGGGTGAGAGGTGCTGAGTGCCAGGGGGAGAAGACAGAAGAGAGAACTTGGCTTTAGATCCTAAGACCCGGCTCCATTCAGGAGTCCTCCTTTCACGGCTACATTGTGTTGCCCAGGATTCCCCTTGCCCCATAATCTTGGTCATGCTTCATCTACTACAACACGTCTTTTGGGGCCATCCAGAGATTCAGCATCCTCATTCTAAGGCAGGTCAGTCACCAAGACCTGATCAAGGCATGGCCATCCCAGCAGGGGGACCGGCTGGTGTTCCCAGTGCTTATGAAGGTGGCTGTCAGCGATAAGGAAATGGCTTCCCAGTGGACTTTCTGACTGATTCTGCTTTGGCCAAGGACCCAGGGAATGTGCTGTCTGGCCCGCCCCCCCCACCTCCCCAGGGAGATAGAAGAAGAATGCTGAGTGTCTGCAGAGCCTGGGAAAATGAGCCTCATCTTGGCTTCACCTAAAGCCTAAAGTGCCCGGTCCTGTAGGATCCTTAGGGTGCCCCCAGCAGCCACAGCTTCTCGGAGGAGGAGGCCACGCACTTCCATGGCAGCGGACTCTGGCGGTCTGTGTTGGCATCGAGACACTGGCAAAGTCCTATCATCTTTGTTCTTGAGGAAGGCAAAACACAACAAATGATAGGAGTGAGAAAATTCAGGCCCATTCAATCCTTTGCAAAGGGACTCTCTTCTTTCCTTCTTCTCTCCCTCCCTTCCTCCCTCTCTCTCCTCCTCTTTCTCCCTTCTTCCCCCTTCCTTTCTTCCTCCTTTCTCCCTCTCTCCCCTTCCTTTCCTTCCTTCCTTATTTCCTTTCTTGTGTTATGTGACTACAGGGCATTCCAGAGAATCAAAATCACAGGTGACCCAAAGGACCACAGAGAAGTACATGGTAGGTGTATGTAGAACATAGACTGTCATCACTGCTGGCTGGCACATGGGAAGGGTATAAAAGACACCTCCAAGGGCACATATGACTAGAAAAGGAAGTGTACAGATCATGGGGTGAGAGGAACAGATAGCTAAGCCATGTTCAGTCTATGGGCTGCCCTGGTGCCCCGGAAGCCCCCTGGGGCAAGGGGCAGCTGCTTCATGGAGGCTTCCTAAGGGAATATGAGATGTTGAAAACTAAGGGGATGTGGACAGTCAGTACAGAAGATGAAGAGATAGGGAGAACTGGAGTTCTGGTGGAAGGAGGATCTAAGGCAATGGGAGATGCTTGAGGCAAGACTTTGGACAGAGAATCAATGTTTCTCGTGGCATGGCTGCCCCTAAGGGCTGAGACCCTTGCCCGGAGGCTGCCTCGACAGTGTCCTGCCTCTTTGAGTGAAGAAGCCGTGGTCTGATCCCACCCCAGACACTCACTGGCTGTGTGGCTGTAGATGTCACGGCCCCCAACTGCCTTCTTCTCCTCAGCTGTAAAATGAGGGACAACTCAGCGTCCCTCTCAGAGCAGCTGAACTGGCAGAAAGGAGTGGTCGCTGTCCAGCACTCTACCCAAATGCAGCTGCTCTCATTCCCACTTGGAGCGATCCTTCTTTGCTTTTAGGAGTCACCTAGTGGTCTTCAAGCTTTGGAAGGAATGTCGCATGGAGGAGGGCCAGCCCCTTGCTCTGCTTGGTCTCCTGAGTGCAGAACCAGGAGCACTGAGAGGAAGCGACTAAGGCAGGGACAGGCTCAACATCAGGCTTGACATGAGATCACTGGAGCTGTCTAGTCATGGCGAGGGCTGCCTTGGGAGGGAGGGAGGAAGGCTTCCCCCTTCACAAGAGATCTTTAAGCAGGGAATGAGCCTCACCTTCCTTGGGTAGCTTGTCCAGAGGATGAGAGTCCAGGAACAGGTTGGAGCAGATAACCTCTGAGGTTCCTCCTAACTCGGGGAGTCTGAGACTAATGGAAGCTTAGGTGATTCAGGGCAGGTCACTGCTCCTCTCTGGCAGGCTTCAGTTTCTTTGTGTAATTATGTAGTTACAGATTTGAAGGCAAAAGGAAACTTGGAAGTCATCTACTATAAAATTTCATTTTACAGATGAGGAAACTGAGGCCCCAATTGGCTAATTAACTTAGCTTTCCAGCAGGCAGTAAGAAGGAGGATCAGGATTTGAACCCATATCCTTAGATTGGCAATCCAGCCCTTTCCTTTACCATGCTGAATCAGGCTCTCTCTCTAAGGTCCTTGCTTGTTTATAACCCATGATCTTTCTTTCCAACATCTTAAGAACCCTTTGAGATAGGGAGAACAAATACTATGTCCCCGTGACCTCCATTTTCAGACCAGAAAACTGCTGCAGACAGCAGAGTCACAGAGGGGGCCAAGGACAGATCTGGGAACAGACCCCCAAGCCCTAGACACTTCATCCTGGGCTCCTTTCTCTTCACCAAGGGGAAGGGTTTTCCCCACACGTCCCCTCCCCCCACCCTTGCCAGCCTCATTCTGAACCTGAAAAGGGGAGCCTGGATCTGCAATGAATTGAAACATTAGGAAGGAATCTTCCATGTTCAGGGTTTTTCCAGGGAAATGGATTCAAGACAAGCAGGGATTGCCTCATGAGGCCCTTGGCATCCTGGCATTGCCATTGTCCCTTGGAAAGTCTCTATGTATAGCTGAGTAGTGTGTTCATCACTGAGATCTTCAGATAGCTTTCTTGTGGTATGCTCAGTTTATCAGGAAACCTGCTCATGGGAAGTGAGATACCGCAGGGTCTGCTGCCTCATCAGAGAGAAAGTTACAGCTCTGGAGACACTGGGAGAGCTGGCCAGACCGACCTTTGAGGCACGCCCTCTTATGGGCCCTGGATTAGGAGCCATTCCTTCCAGACTGACCATCAACAGGGGCATCCACTTCCCTTCCCTCCGGGTCCTCACTTGCTAATTCTCTCCCTGACTGAGTGTCCAGGGTCTCCCTTCCAGAATGATGGAGCCTGAGAGAAAACTAAGCCTTCAGGGTTCTCTTTGAATGTCTCCTTTAGGGGAAAGTCCACCTTTTAAGAGGCTGGAGCACTCCCCTTTGCCCCTTTACTGGCCTGCTCCCCTTTTGTCCTAATGTCACCTGCGCTGGTTCTGCTTAATGGGCTCTCCTACCACCCTTTTGCTTCACCCTCTGTTCAGACTCTCCCCCCATCTTCCTCTGGAAGATCCCACAGACAAGTCTCTCTCCTTAGTCGCTTATCTTCTTGGCTGCCAGAATCCTCTGCGCTCTGGCCTCCTGACTGTTCCTTCTCCTGTTCCGCATCTCCTGTTCCAGGCCTTTTCATTGGCCATTCCCCAAGCCTAGAATTCTCTCCTTCCTCATCCCTACCTCTTGCCTTTCCTGCCTTCCTTCAAGTCTCTGTTAAAACCCCACCTGCTACAGGAAGACTTTCCCAATCCCTTTTGATTCTAGCATCTTCCCTCTGTCGATTAGCTCCAATTTATCCCACATAGAGTTGGCAAAGCGTTGTTTGCATGCTGTCTTCCCCATCAGACTGGGAGCATGTTGAGGGCAAAGGATGTTTTTACTTCTCTTTGTATCCCCAACACCTTTAACACAGTACCTGGAACATAGCAGGTATTTAATAATTGCTCGTTGATTTGACTGGCAGAGAGTAAGCATTTCCTGCCTAAGATCTTTTGATTCACTTGCAGCAATGATTGATTAACATCACTTAAACTTCCTTGATAAATTGAAATAATCTAAGTGAGGAAGTAGCCTTTTATCTAATGTGTTCATTTCAATAGGTCAGCTTGGAGTTGCCTTAATTCAGTACCTCCTCTCTGTCTCATTTTCATTCTTTCTTCATGAGAGGCCATAGCCAAAGAGCCCATCCCCATGAGGCCAGATTGCTGGCAATGAGCACAGTGGAAGTGGTCAGACTGTCTCACAGGACCAGCCAAGGCTTGGACATCACAAATGACCAAAAAGGACTTTGACAGATGTTTGTGATTAGTATAGAAGGTGGGGTGGTCATGTGGTAAGAGAGAGGGGCAACCAAGTCTATCCTATGGGCCTCCATCAGTATCCACACTACATCAAAAGAGAGGCCCCTGAGTGCTGGCAGGATCCCTGTAGAGGATGGAGGTAGGAGGACATAAACAAGAGCAGGATGAGAGGGTGTAGACAGACTATGATCAGCACCCTTGGAGGGAGTATCAACACTGAGAAGATGAAAAAGCTATTGAATTCTCCAAGTGAACCTTTTCTTTGGCGACAGGTGCACTGGAGGTCACTTAGCCCAGTACCTGGAACATTGCTTACGGGCTTATTGATTGAGGCTCATACTCACTTTCGAGGAGCACTGGAAGTAATCTCAGGGGCTAGCCAATCTAACTAGTGCCCTGGTGCAGACCCCCTGCATGGGGCATCTCCAATATCTAGTGCCCACTTATGGCCTGGGTCTGGGTGGGCCAGTTCCCACAGTGTGCTAGGAGAACCCTGGAGTTGGAGTTAAGAGAAGCAACCAGATTATTTATTACCTGGATGACTGAACAAGCTGTTCTCCTTCAGTTTCTACATCTGTAAACGAGGAGGCTGAGCTAAATGACCTCTGTGGGGGAAATCCAGCTCTAGATGTGGGAATCCCCTGACCCCTTGGCCCACCTTCTCCACACATTCTTGCTTCCCATACCCAACTGCCTCTGTCAACCCCCTCTATTCTCCATAGTCTAATTGCCATAACTTCAGAAGGTGAAGAATATAGACCTGGGCTGGAAAAGGGTCCTCTGAGACAAGGTCCTGAGCACCTATGATCAGACATAGTTTCCTTTCAAAAAGTTTTCAGCATATCCTCCCTACGCCCACCCCTGCCCTCCTGTGTGCCCCCAGCCTGTCATCATCATCCAGTACTTGGAGGTTTGCAAAGTGCTTCACATCCATGAGGTCATTGGAGCCTCCCAACAACCCTGTGAGGAGGGGAGTTGGGAGAGGGAAGGGCCAGACACAGGATTTCATCTGTGTCAGAAACTCCCAGTGCTTCAACTCCTTCCACAAGTGCAGATCAGCGATTCATCTTTACCCGAGAATCTTGGCAAGTTGGGTGAGTCACTGAGGGGTCAAGGAACCTGCCAGGAGGTGTCAGCAGAGGAACTCGATCTCAGAGCTTTCAAAGTACTGCTTCCCCTTCAAAGTACCCATCAATAACCCAACATTTACCAGGCACTGAGCCAGCATTGAGGTGACAGCAACAAAGGAAAAGAGCATTGTAGCCAAGAGACAAGGGCATGAAAAACCTTCTGTGCCACAAGTGTAGTGCCAGCTAGCATCTCTATAGTCCTGGGGGGTGCAGCAATGGAGCCAGCGATCAAAAGTGATCATGAACCAAGCTCTACAAGAGCACATCAGACCGGGGTCCCCTGGACCCTACAAAACTCAAACCTCCCAAATCCTCCATTTGGGCCTCTGAGGCAGCGAGGTCAATTTCCATGATGGAATGGAATGTACTGAGTAGAACTCACCCTCCCGCTACAGGCTGTCTGCCTGTATCTGCCTCTGTGCTCCACATATTTTATTATGATGCCCTGGGTAGAGTGCCACAGGGGGATCAGACCAGAGGTAGGTCGAAATCAGTGCTGAGAGTGGCCTTATCAGGGGTTCCCTAAACCAAAGAAATTTCATTTTGTGATCTCCTTCTCATTTTAAAGAAACTAGTCTATAAGTATTTGGCAATCTTCAGTGACACTTCTTTTCTTTCACTCAGAAGAATGAATTATTCAGTGAGTTACCTGGAAGATGAAAGAGGGTGATTCGCTATTTAAGCATCATCCCTTTATGCCCTTTGACCATCGACTCTCTGATCTGAACCAGAAAATAAATAGTCAAGAAAGGTGTTTTGAGCAAAACATCTGTTGTGGTTCTTGGAGGTTGGGACCTAATTGAGGACTGGCACACCCAATCTTCAGAGAGCTTGCAGGACAGAGATTGATTGGGGTCACCAGGTTAGGCAGAAGTAAAGTCCCAAACCTTATCTTTCAAATGCAGTGTCCAATTGATTTTCTCTGGACCATTACACACAACAGAGCGTGGTGGAGCCAGCAAGGGCAGCAGTGGCAAAACTTTATCCTTTTAGAGATACTTTCAGAAGAAGCCTTTGGGATGCTTTGATTTGGGAAGAGTCCAGAGGTGGAGCTTCCCAATCAGGTATCCAACATGGAAGCCATTGATTTCTGGAGACACAGACACCGACCCAACTTCTATCTGCTCTGAAGCCAGCCAAGTGAGAGCATTAAAGAGCAGGACTCTGCCTGGCTGCCCCAGAAACACAGCCACCATGCCGATGATGGAGCCTCTCCGCATGTATGGGCAGCACAAAGGAAGGATCTCTCTCATTGGGAATTTTGAGAAGTTGGAAGGGTTAGGGAGACGGCTGTCAAATGGGAACATGAGCCCAGCTGGGCACCTGGGCTCCTACCTCTCTTCTTTCTTCTCCATCAGTCCCAGCATGTTTGAAGGAAGAGACAGAGCCATTGAAAGGAAGAGTGATGTCAGTGACCCAGGCAAGCAGTGGCCACCCCCAAAGTCTGCCCCCAATCTTCTGAGCTCACCTCATTCATATTTCAGTTTTGTACCAGTGCTGGGGTAGCAGCCAGGGACAAAAAGGTAAAATCCAATGCCTGCTGTCCTCAAGAAACTTGTGTGCCCATTTAAACATGTACCCATGGACATGCAGACAAAGATGTCATTGGGAGAGGGGAAAAACTAACAAGCAGGGGAATCATGAAGGGCTTCCTGGAAGAGGCAGTGTATGATCTGAGCTTTCATAATACAACTAATAGCTGGCATTTATATTGGGCTGTGAAGATTGCAAACGTGTGTTCAAATAGTCAATGCCATTATTTTCCCCCTCTTACAGAGGAGGGAACTGAGTCTGAAAGAGGTTAAGGATTTTGCTTGGGGTTAATGGCTTGGAAGTATATGTGACTGGATTTGAACTCAGGGCTTTGGGGCTCCTAAGGACAGCCTTCTGTTGGCTGTATCACCTAGTGTATCTCATCATTCACACATGCTTCACATGGGCAGGGAGGGAGCTCAGTGAGTAGAACAGGGGAGCTGGGGCCAGAAAGAGCCTGTTTCCCTCAGGGAAGTGCTGCCTTATATTTGCGGGAGGCAGGCAGGAGCCGTGTTGGGAAGGGCTTTTAAAGCTAAATAAAGGAGTTTCTAGTTTATCTTGGAGGGAATAGGGAATCATTGGCTTTTATCGAATGGGACAGTGGTGTGGTCAGACAAAAGACAGTGACTGTGGCAGCAGAGTGTGGGATTGTACAGACTAGGCAGAGAGACCCATGAAGAAGCCAAAAAAGGGCTATAGGAACCTGACCTGAGGTGGTGGCTGAAGACATAGAAAGGCAGAGTCTGATCCGACAGACAGCATGGAAGGGGAAACAGCCATATTGGGGAACTAAGAGGAAGAAATGAGGCCAGAATAATGCCGAGGTTATTCCCTAAGTGACTAGGAAGTGACTTGGGAAGAGGGTTGGGTCTGGAGCTAACAATAAGGAGTCATGGTTTGGAAATGTTGAAATGACCAAGATATAACTGATGGTAAAGGATTAAAGGTCATGGAAGTGACTGCTCCTTTTTAAAAAAAATTATTTGAAATTTTGAGTTCCAAATGTTATCCCTCTTCTTTCA
This sequence comes from Dromiciops gliroides, assembly GCF_019393635.1. NCBI lineage: Eukaryota > Metazoa > Chordata > Mammalia > Microbiotheria > Microbiotheriidae > Dromiciops > Dromiciops gliroides. The sequence continues at coordinate 3,873,876 of NC_057863.1, read as the reverse complement.
CTGCTTCCTCCCACCCTGAGGTGGTAAGCAATCAGATATAGGTTATCCATGTGCAGTTATGTAAAACATTCCCACATTTGTCATTTTGTATAAGAAAACTTAAATAAAAGAAACAAAAGAAAGTGACAAACAGCCTGCTTCAGTCTGTGTTCCATCAATACCAGTTCTTTCTCTGGAGGTGGACAGGATGTTTCATCAATAGTCTTCTGGGATTATCCTGGATCATTGTATTGCTGAGAATAGTTAAGTCATTCACAGCTCTTCATCAAACAATATTGCTGTCACTGCCCAACATTCACCTCACTGTGGTGACTGGTCCTCAACATATGGAGCTGGGAATCATTAGTATAGAACTGATGACTTAAACCCATGGGAGCTGATGGAGTGACAATGAGACAGGTAGGAGGGGAGCCAGAAGAAAGTAGAATTGGGCAAGGAGGGAGAAGAGAACACATTTAGAAAGGAGAGGGTTGTCCACAGGACCAAACGCAGCAGAGAGAAGGAAAAGGATGAGGTTAGAAACAAGACCATCATATTTAACAATTAAGAGATCCTTGGGAACTTTGCCATTTGAATGGAGTGAGGTGAGAAGCCAGAACGCCTGAGTAAATATTGTCCCTCCTGGTCCAGTGAACACTTTAAAAAAATTTCTGGATTTCTTTCCAGCTCCTCAAACCTTGCTTGGAAAGTACGCATTTGGACCAATTTGCATGTCAGTTGTTGAGCTGGCCGGTGATTCAGGGTTTATTAATCAGATTTCTGCTTCTGCTTGAGGCTTAATGCAGAAGGTAATTATAATTTCACATTCTTGGATGGTCGTTGTTGGTTTTGCTTGCACACTGTCTATTGGAACTACGGCAAATGATGCACTCGATCTCAACTTCATGAAATGGTTTGGAGCGAGACCGAGTTTTGGTGCGTGGCTACACTGTTCCCTAATGAACACCCCTTTAGCTCCTTTCTGGGCTCCTCTACCTTCTTGACTCTCCACTGAGCACAGCCTGAGTCAGCTCACTGTCTGCATTAGCTCCTTCATGCATTCAGAGCTGGAGAGCAGATTGCCTTTGGCCCATTGAGTGATAGCGGCCTTTCTTTTCTAGTCCTGATAATCCGGTGATCTTTCAAGGCTGAATCCCAGAGACGAGAAGGAGCCAGGGCCATTAGACACTGGTCTCCAGTCTCCTTTCCCCCTCCCAACCCTAGGCACTTCTGGCTGGTCCCGACTTAGGTCCCCAGATTGTGCAAAGAGGCCAGAGAATGGGCCCTTAGTGTTCTCACTAATCCTTCTCTTTTCAAAACAAGTAAGTCAGGCTTTAGGGGGGAAAATTATATCATTTGAGTTAATTGGTTTTGGACTCTCCAAAGCCCCAGCTGTCTTGCAGGGAATTGTTTGTTCTTCCAGACCCAATTAGAGACATTCAGCTGATGGAACATGCTTTCTAGGTCTTTATCTGAAGCCATTCTTTGTGACCTCAGCCTCCATCCCACCTTGACAAAGTACATTTGCATCAAGACCTCTCCAAATGCATCCTGGAATCATGACTTTGGTGACAATCAGGTGCCTCGTGAGGTAGAAATAAAAAAGCTGCTCTCTACAATGACTCATCCCGAATGCATTTGTCCTCAGGCATGCATGCATGTGCACACAGGCATTGTGGACATGTGTGTGTGTGCGTGCATGTGTGAGCATTTTGCATGCACCTGAGTGTGAATTGTGTGCATGCGCATGCATGATGTGTCCGTGTGAGCATTGTGTGTGAATATGCATGTATGCATGTACATACAATGTGAACAGGTGTTTGTGAATTTTAAAATGTTAAGCCTGCTAAGATAGGAAAGCTGCTTTCTCAGTCTTCCAGGTGCTATAAAACAGCGCTGAGTTTATCAGATTATTTGAATAAGAGCCCTCATAGCTCTGGTCTCTACACAGGGATTGATCAGGGTACCCATCTTTGTGCAGCTTCATACAGCTGAACTCAGTTACTCGGTTCCCCTACCTGTGACGTTGTGCTGATGGCAGTTTGAAAGCAGTGATGCTTTGAGAGCCTCACTCTAGCAGGAAGGAGAATAAGCCCATGGGGACCACTGTGTCCCAGGCTCTGTGCAGTCCCACCTGCAGAAGAGACTCCATATATTTATGGAAGAACTTCACCTTCCCAATCCATAGGCAGCTTCTCCCTGAAACAAAGGCCCATATTTCAGTCCCTGAAGGATGGGCATGACCATCCCCCATCTTCAGAGACACTTTCTGAGGTCTCCTTTCTCATGGTAACTGCTCCCTTTGGGGCTCTTTCCTCTCCCCTCTTTTTACCCTTCATCTTAGTCTTCTTGGCTTTTCTCTCCTTTCTTCCTAGTACTTCTCATTCATTCACATCAATTTAAGTTCATGTTGTATCTGCAACCCTGGCCCCTCCCCCGCCCCCACTCCAGACCTGCATCTCTAGGGTAGTAGAAGGGGAGTGATGCCTGGGACATTAAAAAGAGAGTTTGACAGCCATAGGAAAAACTGTTCTCAGTCATTCCTGATTAGAGAAATGCAAATTCAAACTATTCTGAGGTCTCACCTCACACCTATCAGATTGGCACAGATGACAAAAAATGAAAATAATAAATGTTGGAGAAACTGTGGGAAAATTGGAACACTCATGTACCATTGGTGGAGCTGTGAGCTGATCCAACCATTCTGAAGAGCAATTTGGAACCATGACCTAAAGGCAATGAAACTGTGCATACCCTTTGACCCAGTAATACTGCTGCTAGGTCTGTGTCCCAAAGAGATCATGGAAAAGGGAAAAGGACCCATATGTACAAAAATATTTCTAGCAGCTCTCTTGGTGGTGGCAAAGACTTGGAAATTGAGGGGATGACCATCCATTGTGGAATGGCTGAACAAGTTGTGGCATATGAATGAATGGAATACTATTGGGCTACAAGAAATGATGAGCAGGTGGATTTCAGAAAAACCTGGAAAGACTTAAGTGGACTGATGCTGAGTGAAGTGAGCAGAACCAGGAGAACATCATACACGGTAACAGCAACATTGTGTGATGATCAATTGTGATAGACTTAGCTCTTCTCAGGAATACAATGATCCAAGACAATTCCAAATAACTCATGATGTTCTCCACATCCAGAAAAAAGAACTGGATTCTGATGCAAATTGAATGATACTGTTTATACTTTTGTTTTGGTTTTTGGTTTTTCCTTTTTGCTCTGATTCTTCTTTCAAAACATGACTAATGCAGAAACATGTTTAATGTGATTGTACATATATAACATATATCAAACTGCTTTCTGTCTTGGGGAGGGGGAGGAAATGGAAGGAGGGAGAAAAATTCGGAACTAAAAGTCTTATGAAAACTAATGTTGAAAACTATCTTCACATGTAACTGGAAAATAACAAGATGGGCAAAAATATGATAAAAATATGATAAAAAATGATAAAAAATAAGACTGTTCCATGACTGAATAAAAAGCATAGAGGCTGCAGCCTGGGACGTGGATGAGAAAGCAAGTGTGATGAAGGCCTCCATCAGAACAACAGCCTGGTGAGTGGAGAAAAGCAATTGGTACAAGATGGTGTGGGGGTGGAATCAAGAGTGAGTAGAGGGGATGAGGGAGAGTTCTGAGGTTTGTTCCGATGAAGGAAGGAAGGAGGAAGGGAGGGAGGGAGGAAGGAGAGAGAGAGGAAGGAAGGCAGGAAGGCAGGAAGGCAGGAAGGCAGGAAGGCAGGAAGGCAGGAAGGCAGGAAGGCAGGAAGGCAGGAAGGCAGGAAGGAAGGAAGGAAGGAAGGAAGGAAGGAAGGAAGGAAGGAAGGAAGGAAGGAAGGAAGGGCAGAATGAATGGTGATGATCATGATTGAAATTTGGAGAAGGGCAGGCAATGAGGAGGAAGGTAATAAGTTTTACTTTGGCTATGTTGATTTTGAGATGCCAATGACTGTGCATTCAGGTAGACCTGTCCAGTAGGAAGCTGGAGATTCAAGATGGTGCTGCTTCTGGGATGGAGGGTAGCATAGAGTTGAATGGGTCAGCTCCAGGATCCAGGTAATGAAGATAAACTAAGTTAGGGACCCTTTGCTCTTACCTAGTCAGCAACCAATTCAAACCAAATCCTAGAGGCTAGGGATACAAAAATCAAAAGAAAAAAAGATAGAAGATTGTGCCTGGCCCTAAAAGCAGAGCACCAGGCTAAATGTGATGAGGGCCAGACCTGGTATTTCCTTTCCCACAGTATTGTTTGCCCTCTCTCTTCTTCTGTCTCTTCTGACTGACCCACCTTCCTGGTGAGCTTGGTCCCCCTGACCATGAATTTGGATTAGCATAGTAGTCTAGGAACATGCCTTCCCAAGTCTTTGCTTGCTTTCCTCCAAAGCATGGCACCATTTCTAGGCTAATTGGCCTTTAGTTTTGACTGGAGCCTGCCCTGCCCTGCTCAAAATCTCCTTTCTTGCAGCATCGAGTCCAGACTCTTTTTCTGAATACTCAAGTCCCTCTACTAGAGGTCTGCTGCTCCTCTGTTTTCTTTTTTTAAGTTTAGCTTAACCCTTTAATTAAATCTACTTTCTCTCCCTCGCCCTCCCCAGCCCCAAGAGAGGGACCAAAAAGCAAAATTCTACTCACAAATATGTATGTTCAAGAAAACCAATTTCCTCCATTGGCTTTATCTAGCTCATTCTGCCCCAAAGACCATCCACTCTCCATCGGAACAGAGGTAGAAGGACAATGACAACACTGCCTCTAGAGCTATTTCTGGGCATTCATTAATCAGAGTTTTGGCAGCTTTCCGCATCATTTGTAAAACGAAGCTACCCTATCTTTTCCATCTTCACTCACAATAGTTTTGCCCACAGACCTTATTTTTCAGCCAATGGGATTCATTCCCCTGGCTTTCCTACCTCTAGATCTAGGGTCACATTGGTCCATATCCCTGCTATATGTTCCCCTCTTCCTCTGCAGATTTTCATCCTCAACTTCAAACTCAAATGGATCTGTTACCTAATTGATTCAGGAGTTCTTTCCCAGGATGCAGATGGCCGCCCCTCCACTCCCCTCCATCTGACATGACATTTGGCCTTCCAAAGGTTTGCTAGGGGGATCCCCCACCCACCCACCATGCTGTCGTTCTTCCTTTTGCCCATCATTGAGAGAGCAAGATCACTGTGGCCATCCCTTATTCTTTTCCCATCGTGACTCTGGCAGCCTTTTTTCTCCTGCTCTCCTTTGGAGCTCCTCAGTGGTGCCGTGTCGAAGCCTGCCCACCCCCACCATGGATTTCTCCATTTCCCCCTGGATAATGCTCTTTGGGGTCCCTCAGAGACAGCGGTATTTCATGTCTCCATGCCCTGTAGAAGTGCCAGTGGAACGTCTATATTGAAAAGACGGGCCTTTGCACTCATGGGAAGCCCGGGGCCATTTCCTGGAAGACATCCAGCTCATTCACCTCCTCCTGATGAACTCTGGCACCAACGTGCTGTGCACCTTGTTGTGCCGTTTGTGGCAGACATGCTGGTGGTCGGTCAGATGCCAGAGGGCATCCATCCAAGTGCAGGCGTACTTGTACTGGAGACATTGCTCATCCACTTGGTCTTTCCTGTGTGGTTGTGGAGGCAAGCTCCTACAAGTTTTACAGATCTCTTCCAGGAGGCTCAAAGTGCTCTGGGGCTGAAGCCCATCAGGGTAAGGTCATTCCTAAATGCAAGCATCTGAGGAGCTCACCTTCCACAGGGAATCCCACTCCACCCAGAATATGAGTCTTTGAGTCCCTGAGCCAGAGGGGATCTCAGAGGTCACTGACCCCAACTCGTCCACACATCACAATATCCTCTATATCAGCAGAATGGGTTCTCTTGGGAGGTAGGACAGTTTATTGAATTGAATCGAGTTTTACAAATTGGGGAAACTGAGGCTTAGCTTGTGGCACTGACTTTCTCAAAGCCATGCAGATGGCTACTGGCAGAATGAGGAGAGGACCCAGACCTCCCCTCTCTTAATCCAAACCCTTTTTTCATCCCCATGGGCTGCCTTGGCGTGGTAGTAATCCCCCACCCTGGCCCTTGACCCAGACCAGGAGTCTGCCTTCCATCATCTTGACCAAACAGTGTTCTCTGGAGGTTTCTGTGGCTCACTAACATGTTTTATGTCCTGTTTTCTCTTCATCTGGCTGCCAGTGGCTTTTCAGTATTGATTTCAGATATTCTGTTCCCTTTAATTGCTCAAAACAAAATTTGTCCATGAAGGCTATCTCCAAGTCCCCTTGCTCCCTGACAAGAGATGCCAATGCCTCCTCTTGGGATTAATCCAGGCATGGGGAGGAGGGGCCTCTTGGGGGCTCTAATATGTCCTTGGGGCCTCCTGGCCAGCCAAGCAGGGGAGGTGTGTGGGCTTCCTAATTAGACCGAGGCAGGTGCACTTGCCTATGTGGTAATCAGCCTGATGTCAGTCCCCAAGCCCAGAAAAACAGTGTCCCCAGTGGGAGACACAGCTGGGGGCAGGGCTGGGGGTGGAAGCTGTTTATTTATCAGAGAGGATACATGGGAAGGCTACAGTCAAAAACAAGGATTGTTCTACCCCCAACCCCCAGAACCTAAAAGCAAAGCACAGGATGTCAACAGCACAGCCTGCAAACCGAGGATGAGCTGCCAGCTCTGGGGGAGCTAGAGGGACCCAGAGCAGCCGAGCCCTCGGCTACCAGGGACAAGCATCAGAGTCCCGACTCTCGGACCCAAGACCTGCTGAGCACACAGGCAGCCAGGCAGCGCAAGCCCAGGTTGAGGAGACAGTGTTTCATAACTAAGTCGGAAGTGGAGGAAGTTTCCCATCTTAGACCCTTCCTAGCTGTGGATGTCTGGGTATGTCTCTCTCTTTCAGTCTGCAAAGTGGGGATTATAATAAGGCTTCCCTCAGCAGACTGGGGAGACTCCATGCAGACAATGTAGCATCCTCATCATACCTCCAAGTGCTCCAGAAATGGCAGCTCTTGCGGTCATTCAGACACAGAGAGCGCCTTGGCCAGAGGCTCAGGAGAAGTGGTGAGAAGCGACAGCTCTGGCCAGAGCCCTGTTCCCAACCCCTGACCTGCACTGAAAGTCACTGAGAGCAGGAGTCACACACTAAGAGGTAGCAAGGCCTTGGGAATAGGTATGGCAGAAAGTAGGCTGACTCCAGCATCAGAGGACCCAGAGTCAAACCTGCCGGTGACCGAATCTCTGCGCCTCAGTTTCTTTCTATGTAAAATGAGGAATCAGAAGATCCTTGAGAATGTTCCTAGCTCTGCCAAGGGAGGATCTTCACCTGGAGTCTGTGCATTCTTTTGTTTATTTTTATTTTTGGGGTTTTTTTCTGTGCATTTTTTTGAAAAAAAAATATTGTGGTATGTTTTCATATCATCCATTTTCCTTATGTTTGGATGTATTTTATCTCATGTATTTAAGAACATCCTTCAGAGAATGGGTCCCTAAACTTCTCCTTTTTGGAGAGCTTCAGGTCAAGGCTTGATAGCTTGCAGTGGTTGGGGGAGAGGGGAGTCTTCTCAGGTGTCTTGGTAGATCTAAACAAACACCAAGGTTCTCTCTAACACTGAAATTCCGTGATGTTTCAGAGAGGAAACTTTGGCTTTATAGAAGGAAACATTTCTTAACAAATGGAGCTTTTCAAGGTGCAGTGGGCTGTCCCAAACATAGTGAGGTTCCCATTAGAAATCTTCTAATAGATACTTTCTAGCCACTCAGTGGGGTAACTGGTAGAGGAGATTCCTATCCAGCACTTGTGGGTACTGCCAGCTTTGAAGGTCTGGGATTCTGATTGAAGCCCCTGGATGCTTATGGGAGACCCAGTGATAAGAGAGACTGAATGAAGGTAGGGCCACACAAATGTCAAGGGCCACATTGCCAGCTTACGATGGTGGATGGTCATTTGGCCCCATGGTGTCCCTGGCAAAGAGCTAGATGGGAAAAGGCTGCAAGGGAATAGGGATCTCCTGAGATACCCAATAAATGCATCTTCCCCAAGCTGCAGGTGTTTTAGTCAGACCTTGGTCATTAGGAGATTGAGGCAGCACGTGAGAGCTGCTTGCATAAGAAGGTGCCCAGCTGCCACGGAGCTGCTGCTACAGGAGCCCGAGGTAAGGGGCAGATGCTTATTTGTGATGCCCAGAACAAATACCATGCAGCCGATGTACTATTTTTTTTTTTTTGGTGAGGCAGTTGGGGTTAAGTGACTTGCCCAGGGTCACACAGCTAGTAAGTGTTAAGTGTCTGAGACCGGATTTGAACTCAGGTACTCCTGAATCCAGGGCCAGTGCTTTATCCAGTGGGCCACCTAGCTGCCCCAGGCCGATGTACTATTAATGAGAGCAAGGGCAGTGGCCAGCCTGGTGCTTTGGACAGACCCTCCAAAGCCACATAGGGAGAAATGTTTGCTTTGGCCATTCCTGAAGATCACAGAAGGAAGTCAAGTGGAGGGGATGAAGGGTGGATTGTAACGTGCCTGAGGAAACTCATGGAGGGCTTCCTGTCAAACGTCTCCCCCTCAACCCAGCCTATAACTCAGAAGTTCTAGGACCAGAGGGACCAGGATAGAGGCAGGTGAGGCATCATGACCCCCCATGCTGATGCACATCTAAGCAAAGTAACGGGAGAGTCCCTGTCCCATTATGACTGGACTCCCTGATCCCTGGGGGGCTCTGCCTCTAAAGGCTACAGAGGACGTTGGAGCCTGCTGCCCTCCACCCCGACCCATCCCCCCACCCCCCACCCCCTGACCCATGAAGGGTTCTCAGATGAAAGTAAGGAAGGCAGCTATTTCTTTTTCATGGCTCTGCTTCATGCTTTTGATTGAATTCACATTTTCCAGGTACTTCCCTTCTACGATGACAAACTTTGCAGCCAAAGCTTAATGACAAGGCGGAAAACCTTTCCTACTCTTCATAATAGAACAATATACCAAGAGACATGATGTCATATGGTCTTAAACAGGTGCTGGGCTTGGAAAGAATTTCTAAAAAGTATTTTAAAGGGATCCATAAATGGTTAGTAAAATTTATATGTGTGATTTATTATCTAAAAATATACACCATACATGAGGTCCTTTTGAAAACTGTGTGAGGATTAGGCTGCCATTGGATCAGAGCATTTAACCTAGAAATAAATAAGATGATCTCAATCAGTCCACTTTCAAAGAAAAAGTCCCTGTTTGTTCATTACTCTCCTGGGTTTACACATTGGAACAAATAAAACATTTAATTTGCTGGAAGGTAAAATTAAACTTATTGATTTGTTCAGTGCAGAGCATGGCAAAATGGATGTAGTGCCTTGGCATCACATAGACTTGTCTTCAAATACCCCTTCTTCCCTTTGCCAGGAGTGCCACCAGGGGCAACTCACACAGTTGGTCAAGAACCAGTGTTTCCTATGAGTGGGAAACCCTTCCACCAAGGCAGACCACCACTCAAGAATGACTTAGACTCTTACTGAGTTGCCCAAGGATCAGAAGTTGAGTGATTTGCACCCCTGGTGAGGGGGGGGGCGGAGTACTAACTGAAGGGGAAGTTAGTAAAGGTCTCTTGGAGGAGGTGGCATCTGAGCTGTGTTGGAGGAAACTAGGGATGGTGAGGAAAGAGCATTCAGGCAAGAAACTCAGCAAGCTTTGGATACAACCTTTGAAAACCCCTTTTAGAATTTGAACAAAAAAAATACAGTGGCAAAGGGAAAAGTTTTCAAGAATAGTAACTTATGTTCTCCCCAAAAAGATGCTCTCTCTTTGCAGAGTAAGGGGGATATTGGTCTGAAATAAAATATACACCATCAAACTTAATTGAAGTGGTGGTTAATTTTACTGAACTGTATTTTTTCTTTGATTGGATGAAAAAAATATTAAGTGCTTACTATTTGCCAAGAAGTCTCCTAAGTGCTGGAGAGAGAAAGAAAAAGTGAACTAGTCTCTCTTCTAAATGAGCTTGCCTTCTATTTGAAGGAGACAATATATACCAGAGGGGTCCAGCTGCAGGGCAGATGGAAAGACCTGGTGGTCCTTACAGTGTATCATCAAGTCAGAAGGCAGTGTCCACGTGCCTGGACCATCTTTTGGCAGGGCAAGTGATGGATGCTACTTCCTGGTGGGATTGGAGTTGGTGTCTCAGCTCATCTGGTGGTATGAATGGCCTTGTTTACTTAGTTGTGGGTGGGGGTGGGGGAAAAGGAATGTTGGTCCCTACTGCTTCTGGTACTGGGGAAGAGGGCCCTAGGCTGAGAATAGAACTGGAACTCTGTGTTCCCTCTGGCAAAGCTGAGATTGGACATGGGTGTGGAGGGTAGGAGATCAGCCTCCAGCTAGAAGGAGGAAGGGGGTATTGGTTAGAAAGTTGCAGGGTTCAGTCCTCTCCCTTTCCAAACCCTCTACCACCTCAAGCTTGTTCTTTTCTTCTTCCCTTTCTACCCTTTGTTGCAGTGGGGTGGTGCTATTGTTGGGTGGGAAAGGTGGGGGGATAGGTTTCAAAATGAAGAGGACTTACAAATGAGAGCAATTAAAATGTTAAAAAGAATAGCACCTTAAAATAATTCCAATACCACACAAAGGCATAGAGACTAAAGACTATTGTCATTTAGTACTTGTATCCCCTGTGCTTGGCACATAGTAGGTGTTTTATAGATCCGTGTTCACTGATTAAGTGATTGAAATAAGGCAAATGTCCCCAGGCCTGGCTACCTTCAGTTCCATTGTCAAAAGTATAATCAATTTGGTTTAGCAAGTATTCACTGAGTGTTTACTATGGGCTTGGCTCTGGGGATGCCAAGACAAAGTGAAAAGCAGTCTCTGAATTCAAGGAGTCACATTCTCCTAAGGGTAAGATAAGCCACCGCTTTCTGTGAAAAGGGTGAGAGAGATAGTAGAAAGTGGGCAGGGGGTGTCAGGAAAAGCTTCCTTCCAGTGGGAGTGGCCACCAGGGCCAAGCCTGGAAGGAAGGATTCTAAATGGCCGAAGTGAGGAGGCAACGTATTCCAATCACGGGGCACAGCCTGGGCAAAGGCGCGAAGGTGAGAAAAGGAATGTCCTATTCTGGCGTAGGGAGCTGTCCAGATCTATAGAACGCTGAGTGTGTGAAGGGGAGTGCTGTGCGATCGAACTGGACAGTGGCCAGCCGAAAGGCTGGTGGAGTTGGTGCCCTTGAGACAGTCTTGGAATCCGAAGCGGGGCTGCCTTAACTTGGGTTCTCTGGGTAATCGTGGCACCTTTCCTTACCCCTGCTTAGCCGGTATGCTAGTCTCAGGTTCCACATTCCACCAATTCAGAGAAGGGAAGGAGCTCAGGGCCAAAGAGCATAATGACTCGCATAGGGTGACAAGGGCCACAGACCCCGCGAATTCAGAAGCAGGGACTGAGCCGCACCCTTCTGTGTGCAACGGGCTATACACCCTAGGCGTAGGGGTAGAGATGGACGGAGGGTTTTTAAACCTAGGAAGACTTGCAGGAAAAGATGCAGCGGGGAGCGAGCAGGGAGACAACAATGGACACAAGAACCCTCACTTCGTAAGGGAAAGCTCATTTGAAACGCTTACAAACTCTGAGATCAGCGTGGGCGGCCAATCTCAGCTCCGGGAGGCTGGAGAAGGATCACGCGCGCTTCCTGTCGCCAAGAGACGCTAGAGTGATAGACTAGAAGGGGCCCCGTGAGGGGGCTCCATGAGGGGGGCCCAGTGAGGCGTACTTCTGCAGACGCCCGACGTACGGACTTGTTTTGTTTGGCTAACTCTTAGGTAGCCGAGTGTCTTCTGGGGAGTGGGGTGAAGGCAGGGAAACGGGAGGGGTTTCTAGAGAAAATGAAGAAAAGAAATAAATGAACATCAATGAATCATTTTTAAAATATGAGAAGCTGAAAAAAGGACATGGGCTGCCAGGGCATTGCCTTTTCATGATATTAAAGTGATTATAGAGATGGGGGGGGTACTCCTGGAAGGGAAACACTACACTAAAAATCGGCACCTTCCCTACAACTTAGAGGGGAGCCCGGGCACCGAGAGGTTACATGATTTGCCCAGGGCCCCGAAGCCAGGACCTGAATCTGGGTATCCTGACGATAAGGCCAGCTCTATCCACTAACCCACACTGCCTCTCATCTTTAACAAATTCTTTGAAAAACAAAGACTAAGCATCATGGAAGTTCTGTTTCATAGACAATCCTCTTTTTCTGTTTGTTCTTTGCATCTGGAAATGTCTGTAATTGCTCATTTCTTCATTTTTAAAAATAGATTTTACATTAAACACACACAATCTCCTCCCTGCTATAGAGGAGCAAGAGGCCTGAGGGATGACTGGACAATTCCCAGCAGTATCTACACAAATGTGAAATCACATGATAGAAAGTGTGGCCTCAATTTTCAGACAAAGAAATCAAAGCAACTCTATAGTCATATGGAAACACGATCTAAATCATTATGTATTAGAGAAATGCAAATTAAAGCAATTTAGGTACCACTTTGCACCCATCAGATTGGCCAGTGACAAGAAAAATGATAAATGTTGGAGGGTATGTGGGAAAACTGGGACTCTAATCCACTGTTGGTCAAGTTGTGAATTGATGCAACCATTCTGGAGAGCAATTTGGAACTATGCCCAAAGGGCTATAAAACCATGCATTCTGTTTGACCCAGTAATACTACAGCTAGGTCTGTATCCCAAAGCGGGGAGGGGGTGGGGGGACAGCTAGGTGGCAGAGTGGATAAAGCATTGGCTCTGGATTCAGGAGGACCTGAGTTCATTTTTTAATTTTTTTTTTAAATGTGAGGCAATTGGGGTTAAGTGACTTGCACAGGGTCACACAGCTAGTAAGTGTTAAGTGTCTGAAGCCGGATTTGAACTCAGGTACTCCTGACTCCAGGACCAGTGCTCTATCCACTGCGCCATCTAGCTTCCCCAGGACCTGAGTTCAAATCCAGCCTCAGACATGTGACACTTACTAGCTGTGTGACCCTGGGCAAGTCACTCATTGCCCTGAAAAATGAATGAATCAATGAATGAGTAAATAAGTTTTTAAAAAGCAGGGGGACAGGAACCTATTTGTACAAAAAAATTTCTAGCAGCCCTTTTTGTGGTGGCAAAGAATTGGAAATCAAGGGAATGCCCATCAATTGGGTAATGGCTGTGTTATATGATGGTGATGGAATATTCTTGTGCTATAAGAAATGACCAGCAGAATGATTTGAGAAAAACCTGGGAAGACTCTCATGAACTGATACAAAGGGAAGTGAACAGAGCCAGGAGAACATTGGACACAGTAGTAGCAGCAGCATTGTACAATCCACTGGGAATGACTTGGCTCTTCTCAGCAGTACAATGATCCAAGACAGTCCCAAAGGACTGATGATGAAAAATACTCTCCACCTCCAGAAAAAGAACCGATGGAGTCTGAACACACCCTGAAGCAGACAAGTTTTCACTCTTCCCTTCTTTGTTTTTTTGTTTCTTTTCCCTCTTTATCTTTCTTTCTTTTCAAGTCTTTTTGCACAAAATGACTCTATGTTTTACATGATTGCACGTGTATATCCTATATCATATGGCTTACTGTCTCAGGGAGGGAGGAGGAAAGGGGAGGGAGGGATAGAATTTGGAACTCAAAACTTAAAAAAATTAATGTTGAAAATTGTTTTTACATGTAATTGGGAAGAAATATATTATGTTTTTAAAAAGAAAGGAGAGGGACAGGTAGATGGCGCAGTGGATAGAGCACTGGCCCTGGATTCAGGAGGACCTGAGTTCAAATCTGGCCTCAAACACTTGACACTTAGCTGTGTGACCCTGGGCAAGTCACTTAATCCCAATTGCCTCACTAAGAAAAAAAGAAAGAAAGGAAGGAGGGAAGGAAGGAAGGAAGGAAGGAAGAGAGAGAGAGAGAGAGAGAGAGAGAGAGAGAGAGAGAGAGAGAGAGAGAGAGAGAGAAAGAAAGAAAGAAAGAAAGAAAGAAAGAAAGAAAGAAAGAAAGAAAGAAAGAAAGAAAGAAAGAAAGAAAGAAAGAAAGAAAGAAAGAAAGAAAGGAGAGTGTGGCCTCATTGCTGTGTCACAGTCCTGCTCCTTCCTTGGCTTCCTTCCCAGGCCTGTGTCTTCTCTCTCCTTACCTTTAGCACTCAGAATCCCTGTCCTCCCCCATGAGGCCTTTCCTGATCTCTCCTCCCACCCCCACCCTATCCCCCTCTTGAAGTTACATTGTCTACACTTCATATCAACTTCTCTGTGGTCATAGCTATCTCCTAGGAGAGAATCAATTCTGAAAGGATGGGAACTGTCTTTGCTATTTATATGATCACTTATTCATTCATTCATTTGTTTGTTTGTATCTATGTATTCACAGTGCTTGGCATGGTTCCCAACCCAGAGGAGGCATGTCATAAATGTTCATTGAATTTAAACTGAGTTGCATTTGCAATGCTATTTCCAGTCCATTGAAGGATTGAGCATTAGGGTACATGTGTAAAGGGATTATAAGGCTCAGGTCTCAGCCATTCCTGACTGAGGGCTTTAAGGGTATCAAAAGTCTTCATCAGACCCCTGCCTTGATGGCCCTCAAGGGACTAATGGTGGACTGCAGTGATATAATATCTGCCCAAGGGGGTGGACTCTGGGTGACTTAGGGAGGCAAAGAGTTAGGACAACAAAGGGCTTAGGAACAGCTTGGGGAGGAGATGCTACCTATGCTGAGCCTTATGGGAAGCCAGTAATGCTCAGGGGCCAAGGTGCTCTCATAAATCTATGGACAGAAAGATGGAAACCCCAGGACTACATGGACCCCAAATGCCAGAATCCTACATTAGAAAAAGGACTTGGAGATATATATTCTTGAGGCTGGATGTTTTTGCAATAAGCTCTTAGCCTTTTCAGTTTTCTCTTCCCTCTCTCAAATGCAGAAAGCTAAAGAATCCCATAATCATCAATTAACCAATTAATCAATTAATCATTCAACAAGTATCTATTAAGTGAGCCTGCCTTCTCCTCAGCAGCCACAGATAATACCCTACCTGTGGCTCAACCCAACCCTCTCTTTGCTTTCATCTTAATTTGGACCCTGAATTTTAATTCAGAACTAGAACAATGGGGGTGGGGAAAAGGGACCCCCTTTCCCAAGAGATAAAAGCTGGACTAATATGTCACCTTCAGAATGGCTGTCATTGGTGTTTCAGCAACTTCCAAAGAGTTTTCATGACATGAAATGAAACTAAGTGATGATAACATGAAGCCCAATGGAAATAAATTTCACCTCCTTCCAATCAATCCCTGTCCTGAGTTTCCATGGAGCAGATCAAATTATCTTCTTTAATAGCCTTAATTGGTGGCCTTACAGATCATATCTTTCAGCATACACTTCTGGCGGCCTCTTGTCCTCTTCTTCTCCCCACCCCAGCCCTTATTGGGATGAGATTGAAGACAGTTTGATAGTTTGTCAAAGGACTTTGACTTGTGGTCTCTGTTTGCCGGACTACCTGTGAGCCATTGTTGGCCGGCCAGGAAGCTGGCCTTTGTTTCGCGAGATTGACACAGCTGCACACTGGGTAAATAGACTCTGAGGTTGGGCTTTTGTTGGGGAGATTCTTTCAGATTAAAGGAGAGGAGAATTAGGTTGAAAAGGCTAAGCCAGGCCAGTTTTAGGAGAATGGAACTGAGTTGTTGAATTCTCTTCCACGGAATGAGCTGACTTTTTCTGGGGCATTGATTCCCTGTTACCCCCGAGGGTGATGTTTTTAGAGGTGCCTCAGAGGCTGCTGAAGGGCAGCTTCCTGGGCTTCAGTTTGCTCCCCTGAAGTTCCATTGTTCCCAGTGCTTTGTCAGAAGGACATGCTAAACAGCCCCCCCCCCCCCAGCAAGCCTCAGACCTGCTGGCCTGAGACAACAGGCAATACTCTTCCAAATGAATTTTCTGCAGTTCCAGAAGCCAAAACCAACTATCTCCCCTTAGTGATGCTTGACCATCTGGCCTCCAGCAGATAGAGAACACCTACAGTCTAAACCATGAGCTTTGGGGACTTTCTATTCTTTCAGCTGCTGTGAGTGAGCCTCTATTTCATGGACTGTAATTCCATCTCCCCAAAGAAGCACCCTGAAAATGGAAGCCAAGAGACCCAGTTATGGTCAGGTGGAAAGAGCACTGGCTTTGGAGTTCAAATTCCAACTTTGCTCTGTGTGTGTGTGTGTGTGTGTGAGAGAGAGAGAGAGAGAGAGAGAGAGAGAGAGAGAGAGAGAAAGAGAGAGAGAGAGAGAGAGAGAGAGAGAGAGAGAGAGTCAGACAGACAGACACAGAGAGACAGACCAGAGACAGAGAAAGAGAGAGATGGAGAGATAGGCACAGAGACAGAAAAAGAGAGAGACAGACTGACACAGACAGACACACAGAGAGAGTCTTGGGTCTTTTTGTCTCTGGGCCTCAGTTTCTTCCTCTGTAAATCAAGGGGAAAGGTAGGACTGGAGATCTCCAGGGTCCCTTCCAGTTTTAGGTTCTATGACGCCATCTTCCCTAATGTTCAGCTCAAACCTGGACACATAAGACATGCTTAGTAGATGCCCATTGGTCGATTATCAAGTGAACCCCCAGCTTTCCCTCACTATATCTG
Source organism: Dromiciops gliroides (assembly GCF_019393635.1). Classification (NCBI taxonomy): domain Eukaryota; kingdom Metazoa; phylum Chordata; class Mammalia; order Microbiotheria; family Microbiotheriidae; genus Dromiciops; species Dromiciops gliroides. The sequence goes on along the minus strand of NC_057863.1, from coordinate 3,857,285 downwards.
TTCCTACCCTCTCCCCTCCCTCCCCAGTGTCTGGCTGAATGTCACTGCACACACACACACACACACACACACACACACACACACACACACACAAACACGGGCTGGTCATGCTTTTTTAAGTTTTTGGAGACACATGGGTATAGATCTGCTTACAATGCCCTTGGTGTTGGGCAACAGGCAGAGAGAAGTGGGCCTTCCCAGATGGGGACAATATTATAAATAGGCCACAGATGGGGTGGCCTCTCCTCTGCCCTGGGGCTGCCATTTCAGGGTGGTGGGAGGGCTGCTTTTGCTGTGGGGGTGGGGGGAACCAAGGGCAGCTCCTCCCTCCTATCCCTATTAGTATGGACCTTCTTTCCCTCCTCACACATCCTCTCCTCAAACTCACCCTCCCAAGGAAGAAACATTCCTTGGTTTAGCTTTTAGAAAACACAAAGACACAGCCAACAATTCTCTCACCTTGGAGAGAGACACCAGCTACATGTGAAAGTGTAAGACACTGGTGGGGGGAGGGTGGCACAAGGATCAGACCAAGTCAGGGGCCTGCCCCCTTGATGCCCAGGCCAGCAGAGAGCTAAGACACATGGGCATGGTCATCTCCAGACCAACACAGAGAGGAAGCACCACCCTACCACCACAAGCCATGCCAGGGCTCTGGGATAAAGCCTTGGTCACTCTGCCCTAGTTGTGACTCAGATGCAGTCCTGCCTCCTCTGAACCAGAGGATGTCAGAAATGGAAGGCACTTCAGAGGGCATCTCATCGAATGCCCTCCTCGGACTCCTCAGAGGCAGTGCTGGGGCCAGAACCCTGGCCTACTCATTCCCAGACTAGCCATTATTCCACCCTTGCTTGAAGCCAATTGGAAAGATCCCTTAAAGTAGCAGAAACAATATGGGAACACATAGGAGCTGATGCTCCTATGAAGGAAGGAGAAGCTGGAGGGAGGAGGTGGGGGGAGGGTGAAGACAGTGTCTACAAGAGCATGTACAAGAACAACAAGGAAACTGAAGCTGAGTGCTGTCTGATTGGAATGACCAGTTATGGGCTGGGAGAAGAAATCTGGGCTCACAGCTTCTTCCTTTCTTGGGGGAGGGGAGGGTACAGGAGCAGGCTGCTACATATACTACTGGGTTTGGTGGATGCAGTGGCTGGTTTGATGGAATGGCATCCTCACTGTCTCCCCCCAACCTTTTTTATTCTTTATTATGGGGGGAGGGGTTCTTTGGGTGAAGGAACGAGAAACATATCAGGAACTGAAGGTAATGTGGCAACAAAAGGGAGCACTAAAATTAGTGATGGGCGGCTAGGGGGCACCATGGTGCACAGAGCCTGGGTCTAGAGTCAAGAAGACCTGAGTTCATGATGATGAGTGAGAGGAGCAGAACCAGGAGAACATGGTGCACAGTATCATCAACATTATGTGTTGATCAACTGTGATGGACTAGATTCTTCTCACCAATCCAACGGTACAAGAAACTTCCAAAGGACTAGTGATGGAAAAGGCTCTCCAAATCCAAGGGAAAAAAAGGAACTGTGGAATATGGATGCAGATTGAACCATATTATTTCTTTTGTTTTGGGTGCTGTTGTTTTTCTTTTTTGAGGTTTTTCCTTTTTGCTCTGATTCTTCTCTTATAACATGACTAATGCAGAAATATGTTTAATGTTATTTTATATATATATATATATATATCCTATATCAGATTACCTGCTGTCTAGGAGAGTGGTGAGGGAGGGGAGGAGGGAGAAAAATGTGAAATTTGAAATCTTATATAAACAAATGTTGAAAACTAAAATAAATTTTTTTAAAGACCTGAGTTCAAATCCAGCTTCAGACACTTACTAGCTGTGTGACCCTGGGCAAATCACTTAACCCTCTTTGCCTCAGTTTCCTCATCTGTAAAATGAGGGAGTTGAACTGGATCATCCTAGGTCCTTTCCGATTCTAGATATAAATCCACGAGTTGATAAGTAGTGAGACTCTTACATATTTTGAGCTGATGGGTAGTGAACACCCCTCCATCTTTTGATGCCCAAGTGTATGGGCATCCCTTTTTAGGCATAAATGAAGTATTTGCTCATCAGGCTGGAGCTTAGAAAGGACCCCGCATTTTTTTCAGGCAATTCTGTCTTAGCCTACTTGCCTCTTGAAACTTTCTAATTCCTTTCAGTTGGGCCTCCAGGCCATGCCTTTCCCCTCTATGATTCTACATGACTCCTCACTGTCACAGCTTCAGGGGCTTTCCTGGTGGCCAGACCCGAGGAATTGGTAACTCTGGCAGTGGCCACTGTCAGGGGCTCTGGTCCTGATATAGCCAACATTCTATCTCCTGATTGGAACCACAGTTTGATTTGCTCAGGCTATGCAATCAGCATCCACAGCTCCTTCCTCTCTGGATGCTCTTGTGGGATTTACCCTCCCCACCCCTACATTGGATTCCTTGTATTGGAACCACAGAGGACTACATGCATTGGACTGAGGGGGTCCTTCACTGACAAGCTGAGTACTCCTTCAGCTAAACCAGCAGCAAAGGAGGCACAGGATGGACAGAACCAGGCCGACTGTCCATCCTTCCTACCAACAGCATGGATGGGATGGGCCAACAGAAGCCAGAGGCTTCTCCCAAGGAACCGTGAGATGAGGTAAAGAATGGAGACCCTGAACACTGAACAGCTGAATAGCTTGTTAATGACTTTATTGCAGGTTTAAAAAAAATCCCAAAGGGACCCCAGGAGATGGGAGATGTCCTTTCACCCATGGGGTTGTAAATATGTTTTAGCTCAATTACCATCAGCAATTAAGCACTCGTTGGGATACAGTTAAGAGAAACAAAAAAGACATTCTCATCCTTAAAAACATAGTTGGAAAAAACGGAATTGATTCCACTTTGGCTAATGAGCAGCTGCCTAGGTATGGAAATGAAGACCTTTTTACCTCAGTTTTCTTTATGAGGCTTGGGGGGGGGCGGGGAAGGAAGAGTCTGAGGCTGGTGGGGAAGCCTGCCAATACACTAGGGTCATTGTCACTGATGCAAATTATCAAGGGCCCCTATGAGGGCTGGGTAGGAGGGTTTGGGTGAGTCAGAGGAGTCACATTTCCATGAGTATAGAAGGATGGAGAAACAGCTTCGAGGAGGTTTAATTGGCAAAGTGGGGCTTCCAAAGAACCTTTGAAGAAGGAGGCCTCAGAAATGGGAGCTTGATGGCCCCAGCAAAGAGGATCTCCTGGGGAGAAGGTGTGCCCAGGAAGGAGATTAATCACCTCTTGGAAACTAAAGAGTGCCCAGTTGAGGCTACATTTCATCTCAGTAGGATCCCCTGAGGCTTCGGGCTTAAGGGCTTCTGGGGTAATTTCCTTCCAGTCAACCTTCCATTTCTCTGAAGTAGCCCCTGACTAAGAAGCAACCTGCTACAGTTTCTTCTAAAGGTCTCCAGGAAGGGTCTCAGTCCCGGCCTCATTAGATGCCTGAAGGGATTACCTGTCTCTCCTCCCCCCACAGTGTCTCTCCTTGCAGTCCTGTGGTCCACAAAGGTATTGTCCATGTTCAGATCTCAGGTCAGTGGGTGAGGAATTGCCAAAGAGGACTAGGGGTATATACTTTTTGTGCCTGTATATGAATGGGGGTGGGAGCCCATGGATGGGTGGGGCTCCCAGGTCCAAGAGGGTGATAATCCTGCCAGGTGGCAAGTGAGAGATGAGACAGCTTCTCAAGGTCCTTTGTAGCCTTGGACCCTACTACAATCCATTCATTCATCCATCCATCCATCCATCCATCCATCCATCCATCCATCCATTCAATAAATATTTCAAGCAAAGACTGAATGGCCACTTGTTTCTTGGGTATGTGTCTGAGTTAGACTAGGTGACTACCAAGTGATCTTCCCATTCCCAAAGTCAGTGATTTGTTCATACAGGCCAGGCTCTAAGCTGGGTACTAGATATATAAAGACAACAAGCTTCTTTCCTCGGGGACCTATATTCCACTGAGCTTGGTCCAGAATTCATATACTAACTGTGAATGAACCACAGGGCTCTGTCCTGGGCCCTTTCCTCTTATCCCTCTAAGCCACATCATTTGGTGACCTCCTCTGCTCCGTGGATTCAGTTAATCATCTCCAAGCGATGATTGTTATATCTCTTGACCCAGCCCTAACATCTTGCTGACCTCCCATCTCGACATCTAGAAATGGATGTCCCAGAGACAATGTAAACTCAACCTCTTCAAAACAGGATTCATTCTCCTGCTAAACCCTGCCCTCTGTTGAGCACCGCTGAGGACATCCCATGCTCCTGGTCACCAGGCTCTCAACCTGATGTCATCCTCAGCCATTTGTTCTCTCTTGCTCCCAAATCCAATCTGTGGCCAAGGCCTTTCCAGAATGTGTCTCCTCCTCTCTTCTGACATTGCCACCATATACATGTAGGCCACTATGGCCTCATGACTGGACCATTGCAATAGGCACTGGTTGGTCCCCAAGCCGTACCTGCCCATCCCAGTGCATCCTCCACTCAGCTATCAAATGGATCTTCCCAAACCAAAGATCTGACCATATCAGGTACTCTGGGAAAGGCCTCTGAAGGGTTTCTAAAAAGCCAACAGGGGCATGTGTGTTCTACCTTAGAGGCCATAGGGAGTCCCTGAAGCTTCTTGAAGAAGAGATTAATATGGTTTTACTTCTCCTTTAGCGGTATCCGTTTGGCATTAATGGAGAGGAGAGACTCAGGGCAGGGAGTCAAACCACAGTAGCCAAGACAAGACACTATCCATCCCAGAACTAGGGTGGTGGTTGTGAGACTGGGAATAAGGGAGTCATGGAATACCTCACACAGGGAAAAGTGACAAAACCTGGAAACTGATTGGACATGTGCACTGAGAAAGGGGAGACTGGAGGATGACTTTGAAGGGGCAGACCCTTTGGATCTCGTTGCTGTTTCCTCATGATCTGTCCGGGTCATTCTCACTTGTACACGTCATCTTCAGCCATCTGCAGAGGCTTGAACTGGGACCTGTTGATGTTATCTTCCGGACAATGTTTGAGCTTTTTCCTCCAGAGGAAACATTGTAGTTGATGCATGAAAATGATAATTAGAAATAAAGAAGTCTGGGAGAGAATGACCCCAAGATGCTGATCTGAGCCAGGGTCTGGACAGTCATTCGGATCCAAGTGTATGATAAACAGGCAGGAAGTCTGTCTGTCTCTGTTTAAGAAGAGGACAGTGGACATGCCCAAATTGCTCCCTGGCAACTTCCTCTTTCTTCTCTGCCCATTTCTTGGTGTTGACCTTGGGGAGAACAGATATGTCTCCTTTTCTCCTGCTGGACTTTGGAGAAGACTTTAGCCATGAACTACGAACTCCACAATGTTATAGAAGTCTGAGTGAAAGCAAAGGACCTGAGCTCTCGAGCCAGCTTTCCCCTTCACTTGTGAGGATCCCAGGGTGAACCCGCCCAAAACAGCTCTGAAGCGCAGCAACCTTTGGCTTCAGGGTTAGCTCCAACCCTTGAAGAGGGGGGTTGGAAATCATCATTTTGGAACAGAGGGTACTCGGGCACTATTCAGAGAGCTGTCCTTCCCTCCCTGGTAGGATCCTTCTCCACCCTGAATCGTGTCTCACACTTGGTCTGTCTGTCTGTCTTTCTGTTTTCCTTCCTTCCTTCTTTCCTTTGTTTCCTTTCTTTCTCTCTCTCTTTCTTTCTTTCCCTCTTGTTCTTCTCACAACTTGCCACTCCTGCTGCTTCCCCAAAACTGTTACTAAAATAATGTCAACCCCATTTTCCTATAGCCAGGTGATGAAGAGGCTAGTGCAGCATGGGGGAAGGGGAGGGAATAATATATGACAAAAATAGATAGCATTTGTGTAGCACCTACTATGTGGCAGGCACTAGGCTAAGCACTTTACAAATATCATATCATTTGATCCCCACAATAACCCTGTGAGGTAGGTGCCATCATCACCCCCATTTTACAGTTCAGGAAACTGAGGTAAACAGAGGTCATATAGGAAGACTCAGGTCCTCCTAACTCCTGTCCTCACAGTCAGTCAGTCAATAAGCATTTATTAAGTGCCTACTTGTGCCAGCCATTGCACTAGGCACTGAAGATGAAAGAACAAAGAATGAAATAATCTTTTAAAAGATAAACAGGAGGGGCAGCTAGGTGGCACAGTGGATAAAGCACCAGCCCTGGATTCAGGAGGACCTGAGTTCAAATTCAGTCTCAGACACTTGACAATTACTAGCTGTGTGATCCTGGGCAAGTCACTTAACCCTCGTTGCCCTGCAAAAAAATTATTTAAAAAGGGAAAAATATAAACAGGAGAATTTCTACTTGGTTTTCATTGCAATAGGGAGCCACTGGGGTTTGTCAAGGAGTGGAGTGGTGTCAGATCTGTGCTTAAGGAAAATCACTGACAACTCTATGGATGATAGACTGAAAAGGAACGGGATCTGAGGCAGAGAGACCATTTAAGAGGATGCTGTAATATAGTGGGTAAGAGGTGATAAGGGTTTGAATGAGGATGGTGGTCATGTGGGTGGAGAAAGAAGGGATCTGATATGGAAAATGGTGTGGAAGTAAGGATGGCAAATGGTGGTGACCAATTGGACATGTGGGAATGGAAGAGGAAAATGCCATGGCCATAAACTGGGGGGATTAGGGGGTTGGTAGGATCTTTAATAGGAGTCAAAGGTCAATAGAGAAGCAGGTTTGGAGGGTAAGATAATGAGTCCAGTGTTGGACATGCTGGGTGTGAATCGACTTCCGATGTCCTCTCCTCTTCCTCACTGCTCTGCTACCCTGGAGCCACTTCTTTCCTGGAATCCCATTGGCCTCTCCTGGACCACTATCTCAGGAAAGCACTGATTAGGCACCATGCTTCATGCCGCTTCCTACTCATCTTTAGAGAGATGACTATTAAATGTATGGGAGGGGAGGGGAAGGGAGCAAAGGGGAGCAAAGGGGAGAGGAGGGAAAGGAAATCCCATTATTTTTATGACTGACAACATATCAAGATGGCCCAGAGCCAAGTGAAAGGCAGTGGAAGGTCATGGGGAGAGCCTTGAGCATGGACTCTGGGAGATCTGTGTGACTCTCAGCAAGTTCTTCCCCTCTCAGAGCATCAGTGTCTTTATGGAACCAATAATATCTCCTCCATTACAGGGTGATGGTCAAAGCCAAGTGCCATCTTCTATAGGAAGTCCTCCACATTTGCTGCTAACTCTTTTAGTTATTTCCTCTTTATCTTGTGTGTAGCCCTTTGTATATATTCATTTGCTTATGATCTCCCCCTTTGGACTGGGAGCTCCTTGAGAACAGCAGGGGCTGTCTTTTTCCTCTTTTTGTCTCCACAGCCCTTAGCACAGTGCCTGGCACATACTAGGTACTTAATAAATGTCGATCGAATGGCTGACAGAAGACCAAATGAGATCGTGTGTTGTTGTTACCTATCAAATGGGTGTAAGAATACTAGCACTAGGGGCAGCTAGGTGGCTCAGTGGATAGAGCACTGGTCCTGGAGTCAGGAGTACCTGAGTTCAAATCCTGCCTCAGACACTTAACACTTACTAGCTGTGTGAGCCTGGGCAAGTCACTTAACCCCAATTGCCTCACAAAAAAAGAAAAAAAGAAAAAAAAGAATACTAGCACTATCTGCTTCATGGCTGGATTGGGGGGAGGGCATGAGGAAAGGACTCCTAGGCTATACAGTCCTGCAGAAAGGCCAGGTCTCATTGGACTGTGAACTCAGGGGCAGCAGGATCAGTTTTGCTCTGATCTTTCTGGTCCCTACTGGGACCCACTGGGCACAGAGAAAGTGCTTAATTAATACTTCTTGAATGGAATTGACTCCCTGGGGGGGGGGATGCTTTGGTTTCTTTTCACCTCTCCAAGTTCTTTTCTCATAATTAAATGGTAGGACTGGAGGAAGCTTGATTTCATAGGAATCAACCACATCAGGCCCATTACCATAGCTCTATTAGACTGTAAAATGCTTTCCCCTTGATTGCTTCATTTGATCTTCACCTGGGAAGGAGGTGAGACAGAAGGGGAAACTGAGGCTCAGATCCTTGCCTAGCTAGGAGGTGACAGCACTGGGCTTGAGCCAGAGTTCCAGGTCCTTAGCTCAGTGATCATTTTCTCCACCTTGACTTGTCTTCCAGTCTAGACTTAGGCAGGACAAGCCCAAGAGCATTTTACTTCCTCCTCTATGGCCCTCTTCTTCCTTCCTCTCCTCCAGCATCACCATAACCAGGAGGCCAGGTCTCCTCTGAAAGTCTCTGGATGGTCTGGACATCCTCTCCCAGGAATGTTGTAAGAATTAAAATCTCCTAAATATGAAAACTGCCCCCTCCCAGCCTGCTGTGTAATCACTAAGAAGGCTTTGACCTAAACTAGACCCAACCCAGTGCCCACCATCTCATCCACCAGAGTAGTTTTATTCTATTCATAGGGCCACAGTCCAGCTGTAACTAGAAATATCTACATTTGGGTCAAAGCCAGTTAAAAGGATTAAGGGTGGGGGAGGAATACATTGACACAAAAAACAGTCTGGCCATCTGTGTAGTTATACCAGGAGAGAAGAAGGCTCTTGCCCTCATCCCAAGGGATCCCAAGAGAAGTGGCTCATGGGACCCTTAGGTTGGCAGCTCTACCACAGAGAGATGCCCAGAAACAGTGGTCAATGGGGAGGAACTGCTGCCATACCCAGAAGCTATCATCCTGGTCCAAAGCCCGGTCCCCCCTTGTTAGTTACTGGTTCAGGTCATAGTGATCTGAATCAATACACCTGACAAGGGTTCTTATGGCCCAGGATCTCTTCAGCACCTAAAACAATGGTTAGCACATGGTCAGTTCCCAGCAAACAGATTTTTCATGAACAAAGGAATGAACCATAGAGGTTTAACTCCAGTCTTAGGGGTGAGGCTGCTGGAACATCTGACAATCAGTCTGGCTTTAGTGAGAGAAGAAACATATTCACCCACTTAATAGCTTGTTGATATCTTTTGTAAAGGTCAGGGGAGAGAGGGGTTTAACTAATGACTAAAAGATGTTCTGGGTGGGTCATTTCTTTTCCACTTATAGAGAACACACCCTCCTCCTTGAGCCTGGACAGCAACCAAGAGATCAGCCTCCCACTGACTGGGTGACCTTGCCCAAGTTTCCTCCCCTCTGTGGTCCTCAGAGTCTTCATCTGGAAAATGATGAGGTTTAGTTAGATGGCCTCAGGCTCCTCTCAGCTGTCAGATGATAGCCGGAATTTGAAATAAACAAGAAGGAAGGAAGTGAACTGGGGAAGAAATAAAAAATGGGTTATTGAAATGCTGGGGTGCAGCCATTGGTTCCACTATCTTCATCTGTACGTGTGCATAGGTAACCAATGTATGTCAATATATATGTGCACTTTTGTGCGTGGGAAGCACTTGCATGCCTGTGTCAGACAGAGGATCGTTGAGAATATTGACCTCCAGATCAAAGCTGTCTGATTCAGGGAGGCTGAGGAGGAGAGGCAAGAGCATTCCATTTTTCATACTGAGATGAGCTAGCCCCAAACAATTCCTCCACTGTATCAGGAACAAAAAGTCTATTCTTTGACTTGAATCGGCATATGCAAATCTCCTATTTGTGGCTACACTCTATGAAAAAATGTCTCTGACTCTCCCTCTTCTCCCTTTCTCTCTCCTCCTTCCCATTCCCCTCTTCTCCCTCCTGTCCTGTCCTCTTCTCTTCTCCCCTCTCCTCCCTTCCTCTCCCTTTCCTTCTCCCTTGACTTGCCTTCAAGCTTCCCTTCCCTTCCCCTTCCTTCATTGCTCCTCATTTTCCTTCTCTAATATTTACACATGATCTGAGGATTGAGCTCCATTGGCCAAGTCCCATTACACTCTCCCCTTTTTTTGTGGGGCAATGAGGGTTAAGTGACTTGCTCAGGGTCACACAGCTAGTAAGTATTAAGTGTCTGAGGTCAGATTTGAACTCAGGTTTGAATCCAGGGCCAGTGCTTTATCCACTGTGCCACCTAGCTGCCCCTCTCCCCTCTTTTAAAAACGTTTGCTGCCCTTGGCAAGTCAGCCAGGATGCATATTCAGGGCCCTTTTATAATAGAGAAACAATAAGTTTTTTCGCTAGTTTGAAGGAAGAATGTAGAACAGGAAAGGCCAATGACAACCTTGAGGGAATTTTCAAACCACTGGGGAATAACTCGCCATTTTCCCTGCATTTGCTCCTGAGGGAAGGAGGAAAAGACTTCCATTTCTTCCCTCTTCCTTTTCTTATCACCATCCTCACCCCCATCAGGCCCTCTGGGGTATCTTGCCTAAGTTGCAAGGGGGTGTTGGTGTAGGTGTGGCAGGAAGCCACAGTTTGCTGGGCATTCTGTCCATGCCACAGCAGGCGATGCCCATGAGACAGAGACGCTGCTGGAGGGGCTTCATTAAGGACAGTGTGCAGAGTACGGCTAAGGGCAGGGGAGTGTCTCCTTTAGGAGATGATCCAGCTGGGGCAGCCGGCCCCCACCAGAACCTGCACCTGAGGAGCAGAGCTGCCTGCCCTGAGCCCTTGCCAGACTGACCCTTAAACAAGCAAAAAATAAAACTTCCTTCTTGCTCTTTAGCCTGGAGAAGAAAAGGCTGAGATGGGGCATGAAGGCTGGCTAGAATCTGAAAGGCTATCCAGGAGAAGGATCAGCCTGGTTCTGGTTGGCCCTGACGGGCAGATGCATGTATATTGGGTAAATACTGCAGAAGGGCAGACTGAGGCTGAAGAACTTCCTAACAGTAAGAGTTGCCCATAAGTGAGAAGCTGCCTGGGCAGAAAATGGGGTCCCCCTCGCTGGAGCCATTAAAGCCAACACCTGGATGACCCTTCGCTGTAAGAGGGGTCTTCCTGAAGGCCACAATGGGCTCTGTGGTCTCAGAGACCCTGTGAGTCTTGGATTTTATGACTTCCTGTTTGACTCAGAACCCGAGCAATTGACAATGGGGGTGTAGAATGGGATGGAAGCCGGACTTTCAGTCAGAGCTCTCTTCCAAACTCAGCAACAAGCAGCATCCACTCACTCGATTTCTCTGTGTGTGTGTGAGTATTCATGTGCACGTGTGTGCATATGTGCGAGGAAGAGGAAGGTCTCTGGCTGGAGCCCAAGGGTGTGAAAGGGAGTTCAGTAGGGCCCAGGTGTGCAGGGCTGTGGGGTTGGAGCCAGCCCCAGAGCTCAGAAGGAGCCCGTATGGATGAGCAGGATGAGCTCAGGAAGCCTCAGGTCTCCCTGGTTGGCACCACGAGCACTGTCTCCTTCCCTTTGGGCCCCAGGCTGCCTTTGTTTACATTCTCTCTGCTGTCCCTTGAATCCTGGGGCTCTGGACGTGCATTTCTTCCTCCTTCGGTATATTCCCCAGCCCAATAAATGTTAATCACAGTCATGACTGTGGTCAGATGGGCCCCTTGCAGAGCCCCAGAGGCCTTCCCAGCCTGGTGCCGGCATTAGAAATGATGGCGGGAAAATCCAAACATTTACAAATAGTCCCACAGAAATGGGAAGGCATCAGGGAAGACTCGGGTTCCTGGGGCAACAGTCCTCCATCCCAAATGACAATCTGATGCTTTTTTTCCATCCCCATCTTGAGCTCCAGCCTCTCTCGGTGCTAAGGGAAGAGATAGACAGGCAGACAGACAGATGGACAGATGGCTGGAAAGACAGAGAGGCATTGGGGGGAGGGGGGACCAGACAGACAGAGAGAGAAGGAGAAAGGGGGAGACACAGAGGTGGGATTTGGGACAGAGAGACAGAGAGAGGGGGGGGGAGAAAGGAGGATAGACAGAGACACAGACAGACAGAGAGAAGGAGAAAAAGAAGGAGGCACAGAGAGGTGGGGGGGGCAGAGAGAAGGAGAGAAGCGGGGAGACACAGAGAGTCTGTTTTATGAGCTCAGCGCCAAGCTGCTCAGTTTCTATATTCTTTACCTGGGTACCCCTCCCATTGGTGGGTATGACATTTGCCTTGTCTTTACTTTAATGAATTTTCATTCAGAAAATACCCCAGCTCAGAAACACAACTTGAAACAAGCTAGCTAGAAATGCTGGGAGTGAATTTGTAACTCAAAACTTTAAATAAAACTGTTTTTAAAAATTGGGGGGAAAAGATACATTGAGAGTAAAAAGGCAGCCTGGGATGAGTCTGTATTCTAATTCCTTAACCCACATTGGATGAGAAAGAGGAGGAGGAGGAGGAGGAGGAGGGCAGCCAAGAAACACATATGGGATGGTTTACAGTCTGCTTCCAAACCGCTGGGCTCTTTTCAATTTTGTGTATCCGGTCAAGGGCCTGCACCAGGCCAGGGTGGAGGCTCTCCAGTCAGCTCCCAGATTTTCTGATCTGAATTAAAACTTTTAGATGTTCCAAGAATGTGTTCCTTCCCAGATATTCTGGTTTGGATTACAATTTCTGATTGGTCCAAAACTCAGCTGAAAGACAATGACCAGTGATCCTGATGGTCTCATGGGGACCACAAGCCCAGAGTCACCACTGTGGGAATCCAAAGGGAAGCCCCCCTCGCCACGAATGGGAACCTGAACAGCAAGACCTCCAAGTTTGGGATTATTCTTGATTAATTGCAGCACCTGCTCTGAAGTGACCGGCCCAGCCTCCAAACTACCACCAGTGTGGGCTCTCAGAGCTGCATTCCTCCATCCCCTCAGGAGTCTAACAGTAGCTCTGAGTGGCAGCTCACAGGTCCCCACCACTGTATTTCTCTGCATGATGATAGGTGAAATATCATTGAGTTAGTCCATTTCAATTAAATTTAAGAGAGAAGCAGATACTAAGTTAGGTCAGCAAACACAGATGGTATCTCACATCCCCAAAAGTCTGTGACAATTATCCCACCTGCAGAGTCCAGGGAAGAGTAGGCTCAAGCTTAGAGAGGACAAGGGGCAAAGCAGTAACTCGCAGCTCCAAGTGGCTGGAAGGGGTTTTTTCCTCCCCTTCATGGGATGCTCAAGTAAACACGTGATCACTTCTTTGGCAAGTTTTTTGTACAGCTGTGAGTCTACACCCCATCTGACCTTGACTCCTGATGTGGATACTGCCTCTAGTTACTGCTCTTGGGATGGGGGATGTGGGGGAGGCAGGGGATGATGCTAGAACACTTGACAAGAAGATGAGAAGTCCCAAATCTTCTGGGCCCATCCTTTAAAGGATATAAAACCTTGCTCTGGCAAAGCTGGGGGTTAGAAAGATTCTGCAGTCAAAGCTTCCCCTACTCCAAGTAGATCTCTGCAGGAGTCTTGATAGAACTCCACTCTCCTCCAGTCTCATGAATAATCAATCAGTCTGAAGGTGCTTCCCGGGCAACAATAATCTCATCCCAGGAACTTTCCATCCTTAGTTTAAAGTCTGAAATTAAAGTCTGTGGTTGAGACTGACTGATAGTTATTTGTTCTCGACTCATAAGGTATCAAGGCATGTTTTCACTTACTATAGTGGAGTGGGGGACTCCACCCTTAAATAATTCCTCCTAAACATTCTGTGGGGGTCAATTTCTAAAACCTTCTTCTACTCTACATGTATCTTGTGTGTCCTTATCTGTAACTATACTGTCTCTCTCCCACTAGAACGTAAACAGTATGAAGGTTGTTTTTGTCTTATTTCTTGGTGTTACCTCGAGCAAGTCACTGTCCTTCCTTGGAGTTCCGTTTCCTCTTCTGGACCCCGTGATTTCTATCTCTCTTCCAGCTCCAAATTCTATGTGACCTTTGCTATGTATTCACTTCACCATATGCTGATCGTTGTGCTAAGCCCTGGGGATAAAGGACACAGATGACCAGACCCTCCCTTTAGAAGCCGACTTTTTATTTGAGCAGCAAGTCGCACTGCTTCTACAGGCTATTTGTCCACTATGGAAAAAGAACAGTGTTTGCTTCAGTTCTCTTTGCCCACTGTTCACTTTTTATTTCCTTTTTCAGTCCTTATTGATCTATTTTGCTTTTCCATCATTTTCATTTCTGAATACACGCCTCCCTCTCCCCTCCCCATAACAAAGAACCAAAACAAGGAGAAAGAAGAACACTATTCAGCAAAGCCAAAAACTGATTAACTGAGTCTGACACATACAATTCCATGTCCATCAACTCCTTCAAAGAAGGAAGGGAGGGAAATGCAACTCTTCTTCAAGCTTCTGAATGATGATGGCGGTGGTGGTGGCGACAATGACAACAAAGATGACAAGGAGAGGGCCGCAGTGGGTCTGGTGGCAGCAACGGCATTGGGAACTAAAATAGCAAAGCTGATGATGATAGCATCTACATAGTGTTTTAAGGCTTGCAAAGTGCTTTAAATATATGATCTCATCTGAGCTAAGAGCACCTCACCTGGAAGGCACGTGCTATTATTATCTTTATTTTAGATGAAGAAACTGAGGTTTAAAAAAGAGTGACCAGTTAGTAAATGTCTAAAGCTCCATTTGAAATCAGGTCCTCCTGACTCCAGGTCCTGAACTCTAGTCACTAAAGCTACTGGAATTCGAGTTTATGGGGAAGGGGGAACCCAGCAGTCGGGGCTCAAGAGCTGGAACATTAGGAAGGGTTAGTAGTCAGTGAGCTCTTGGCACCCTGAACTGCCCACGCAAGTGTGACTTTGGATAGTGAGCCTAAAGATGCCGCACACAGAGAGCAGTCTGTACAGTCTGAGCGCTCTGTTCACATCAGCTGCTGCGGCTCTTCCTTCTCATCTTTTTCTTGGGATTTAGATAGAAGATGCCCTGGGACAAGTCACCCTCCTGCTATTGTTCTTTCAGACGTGTTGTTTTGCAGACTATTACGCAAGGGACTAGAATCACTGCTTCCTTCGGTTGAACAAACAGATTGTGACGTAAGCACATCCACTGTTGGCTGACTAAAAGCATCCTTGACACAACTCCAGGAGCAGAGCGGATCAAAGGAGGATGTAAGTGGGGCCCAGCCTGCTTCCCCTGATGCTGAAGTCCTCAGCCTGTCACCAGTGAAGGCTTTTCATTCCATGTCACTTAGAGGCTGGGAGCATTGTGGATGGGGACACCTCTGAAAAAGCCTTGTGCTTGCATTTTGTCAATCTGGGTTATTTCAGGTGAGGGTGGGCAGCCGTTCAATCTGTGAAATGGTCCAGTTGCAGTAGTTTGTTGGTTGGACTTTCGAGAATACTTTGAAGGCATTATTATTACTATTGTTATGACTATAGATGTTGTCTGTCAGGGAATACATGGAGGCGAGGGCCACCCAAAGGGCAATGGAGAGAGGCACTGGTGGCTGCAGCACATTACAAAGGACTGCACCTGGAAAGCATTGTAAAGAGAGCAGTCAGTCAGTCGGTCAACAAGCCTTTATTATATCCTCATTAGGTGTTAGACTCAGTGATAAGGGTTGGGAGATCAGGCTATTGCAATTGTCTAAGTGTCAGCAAGGAACGTGTAATCAAAAGGGGAGAGAGAGAGAGGGAGAGAGAGAGAGAGAGAGAGAGAGAGAGAGAGAGAGAGAGAGTCTCATGGGAGACTGAGGGATAATCTATTGGCATCCCAGGGCTCCAGGATTGTAATGTTAGAAGAAATTGAGGGAGGGGGCATCTGAAGTGAACACTGTTGGGGAGGGGGCATCTGAAGTGAACACTAAAGACAATGAAGGCAAGAATCCTAAGGAATGCACTGGCAAGGATAGCTCATGACCTGTTAAAGTGGAAGCCATGCACATAGATGAGCCACCAGACCTTTGGGGTCCTAGCACTCTGGTTTAAGGGGTACAGCTGGGGTGCAGAGCAGCCTAAAGCCACAAGCTGCTGGGCTCCTCCCTCGTTTTGTGCTAATTCTTCCCTGAACGACCATCTCCAAGGATCTCTCCCTGTTCCCCTTCCTGCTTCCTCCAGCTTACAGAGCCTCTGCCTGCAAGCCTTCTGGGTCAGAAGGGCCAGTGGGTGTCCTCCCCCACAGGCACCCCTGGAGCACTCTGACTCACAAGTGCATCAACAGAAGGCCCAGGGTCCATCTGGTCCAAGAATCGTGAGGTGAAAGACGGTCCCCTTTGTACCGGCTCCCCAGAGCCGGAGCCGCGCACATGAACTCTCCTGGCTGGCAATAAAATGATTTTACATATGTAGGAAGCAGGATGTGTGAAGCCCCGGAGTCTGATCTAGTTTCGGAGATCAAACAGAGAGCAGCATTGTACGGGGCGTGGAGCTGATGTCACTGTCTAGGAGACTGGATCCAATCGCCCTGCTTACACAGCTGGACCGGAAGAAGGCAAGTCTGTAGCGGCTCTCATTAAGTTTTACAACCAACTGAACTGTTCTGCCTTTTGGGGGTGAGGCTGGGGTGGGGGAAGGGGGGAGGGGGGACCTGATAGGTGCAAGAAAATGGGGGAAAGGAAGGAACGGGAAAGGGAGGGGAACACATGTATGGAACAGATGGGTCTGCCAAGTCCCCGCCAGTCCTGCATTCGGCCCCAGGCAGCTCTGGGGGCAGAGTCTTGGCACGGCTCACATGGGGACTAGCCCTTGCCCTACACCAAACCTCTGCTTATTCTGCTGGCCTGCACCAGGCTCTTCCAGGGGAGACTGGGCTGCCACAGGCTTGGGAGCTGGGGGCCAGAACCTAATGAAGAAAACTTCAGCATGAGGAAAATGGTCCAGTCCTGGGTCCCCTGAGCTCAACTGAGGTCAATGTTTCCATCATAATCCTCACTTCTTGGGGCTTTATAACTCGGCTATAAAAACTCACTCTAGGTTGGAGTTTGGCAAGCCTGAGCTCAGCAAAGGAGTGTGTGTGTGTGTGTGTGTGTGTCTGTCTGTCTGTCTGTCTGTCTGTGTGTATCTTGTCTCTGTGTCTCTGTCTCTGTCTCTGTCTCTGTCTGTCTCTCTGTCTCTCTGTCTCTCTCTGTCTCTCTCTCTGTCTCTCTCTCTCTCTCCTCTCTCTCTGTGTGTCTCTGTTAATTTGATTCAGCTGTTTTTCACTTCTCTGCAAAAAGATGCAGACTTGACAACTCAAAGCGAAGGACACACATCAGTGAGCTTGGCTTTGACTGCCCCAGGAATGCAGAGACCATTATAAGAAATTTTAAAATAACCCTGCTGTTCACACACCTTGCCCCCTGAGGACTGAAAAGTGTGTTCTAAGTAGCCGAAAGTGTACTTTCTCTTTGGAAGGGGCGAGGGGTATCAATGTATGAACTTAATTAGTGCAGAGAGCTTCGGATGTGCAACAGCCCGACTCGTTTTTCCCTTCCCAGCATTATCTGGAAACCCGAGAAGTAAGTGCCATCTCCAAGGTCACCCGGCTGAGGCCCCCAGGCAGGCCTGCCCTCACCTATACCATAACAGAACTATATAACTCAGACCCCTTTCCAGCTCTTGGCCATTCACCAAAATCACCCTAGAAAAGGGGGTTGGGGAGCCTAGGTCAACGGCTATTGATCTTGCAGCAAAATTTCAGCCTAACCAAAGAATGTGGATGATCTTTTGCATTTGACTGTGACAAGGTGACTTAGATTGGGCAAATATTGCACCCACTTTGTTGGTCGGGTTACAAGCTTTGCCCTCTATCTTCTTGTGAAAGAGACTGAGGTACGTCTGGCCAGACGATGGGCTGATGCAGAGAAAAGACTCCTAGGAGCCTGTCACCAGCCTGAAACAAGGCGACTTTTGAAACTGGGCAACATGGCAAGGGCGTGTCTATGGCCAAGCTGGCACTGCTGCTGCAGAAATGCCTGGGTCCTCACCCCCTTAAAAAGACCTCAGGAAGAATGTGGTTTGGCAGCTTGCTCTCTGACATACTTTCCACATGTACCTGGGGGGTTGCCCCTTCCTAGACTGTGAGCTTCTTCAGGGGAGGCTTCCCTTTTATCTAATCTCTCATAATGTTACTTGATATCACTTGATATCACCCTCAACACCTAGCCTCGACATAGCGAAGGCTGAATAAATGGCTGCCTCGGGAGGGAGGGATGAAGGAACAAATGAACCAACACAAGAAGGGAAGAAGCATCTCTCCCATCCCAAACCTGCCCCTTCTTGGAGCCGCTTTACATCTGCCCAGGCCAGGCCATCAGGAGTCTCCCAGTCTTAACCTCCCGGTCATCCTTGCCCTAGCTCTCTCCCTCACCCCGAGCCCAGACCCAGTCGGTTGCCATGGCCTACTGACTCCCCGCCCTCACTTGCCCCAGAGCCTTCTCTTTGCTCACACCACCCTGGTCCCAGCCTCTTCACCTCTTCCCTGCAATACTGCATTAGCCTTCTCATTGCCCTCTTGGCCTCCAACCCCTCCCCTCTCTAACCTACTCCTCCTGAGGCTGCCAAGGGAGCCTTTCTAAGGCACAGATATAAGGTCACATTCCTTCTCAAACGTCCTCAGGCTCCCTCCCTACCAACTTCTGGACCTGACATTCAAGGCTGTCCATCCCCTGACTCAGTCATCTGTCTTCTGAGGGCCCTTTCTCCTATTGGAGAGTTCCTCCTGGAACCCTGATTGTTCAGAAGGGCTCAGACTAGCCACCTCTTTGCAGAGCTCATCATACAGTTGGTACTTAATAAATGCTTCATTTTTCTCAAGACTGCAGTCCAGACTCTCCATGGGACATAGACAGACAAACAGATGGAAGATGATAGATGGATAGATGGATGGATGGATGGATGGATGGATAGATAGATAGATAGATAGATAGATAGATAGATAGATAGATGATAGATAGATAGAAATGGTAGATATATATGGAGCTAGATGATAGATCTTTCTATATGGGTATACACAAACCTGTATATACATACACACACACACACACACACACATATATATATATATATATATATATATATATTCTGTTAATTTTCTCACTCCCATCTGCTTTTCCACTTTTATTTCTTACGATCCTTCCCTGCCTCCAGTCCACACTTGTCCTCGAAGCTGCTCACTGTGCATGCTATTCCATCCCCTGCCTCTGTAAAAGCTACCCCTCAGACGTGGAAGGCACTTGCCCCACCTCTGTCTCTTCCAGTCCTGTCTTCATTCAAAGCAGTTCCGTGATCGGCTCCTTCTCACACCTTCCCCAAGGATATAAGCTCCCTGTTGGCAGAGACGGGTTCAGTTCTGTCCTTGTATCACTGGTACCTGACACACGTTTTGTCTATTGAATTTGTAAGAAAATAATGGGACTAGGGAGAATTATTTTTAATTATTTGTATCTATTTCTTTAAATATTTCCCAATTCTGCATAAACAAATATTAACAATCATTTTTTTTTAAAAATCTTGAGTCTCAAATCTTCTCTTTCACTCTGGCCCCTCCCCTCTCCTTGGGAAGGCAAGTCATTTGATATTAATTATACATGTGAAGTCAGGCAAAACATATTTCCAGAGGCAGCTAGATGGCGCAGTGGATAGAGCACCAGCCCTGGAGGTCAGGAGAACCTGAGTTCAAATCCAGCCTCAGACACTTAACACTTACTAGCTGTGTGACCCTGGGCAAGTCACTTAACCCCAATTGCCTCACTAAAAAACAAAAAAACATATTTCCATATTAACCATTTTGCAAAACACAGAGAAAATAAAACAACAAAAACAAAGACAGTTTTTAAAAGTATGCTTCACTCTGCATTCAGAATTCATCAGTTCTCTTTCTGGAAGCGGATGGCATTTTTCAATACAGTCCTTTGGAATTGTCTTGGATCATTGTCTTGATCTGAGTGGCTAAGCCTTTTATCACTCAGCATATGGATAAAATTACTATTACTATATCCATGTTCTCTTCATTTTATTCACTTTGCATAATCAGTTCATGAAAGTTTTCCCAGGTTCTTCTGAAATCGTCCTGTTTGTCATTTCTTATAGTGCAAGAATATTCCATCATCATCATATACCACAGTTTGTTTAGCCATTCCCCAATGAATGGGCATTCCTTTGATTTCCAATTCTTAGCTACCACAAAAAGAGCTGCTAGAAATATTGTTGTACAAATAGGTCTTTTTCTCTTTTTTTGGAATATCTTTGGGATATAAACCTAGCAGTGGTATTGCTGGATCAAAGGGCATGCACAGCTTTATAGCTTTTTGGGCATGGTTCCAAATTGTTTTCCAGAATGGCTCGACCAGTTCACAACTCGACCAACAGTGCATTAGTGTCCCAATTTTCCCACATCCCTCCAAGATTTGTCATTTTCCTTTTCTGTCATGTCAACCAATCTGATAGCTATGAGGTAGTATCTCAGAATTGCTTTAATTTGCATTTCTTTAATCAATAGTGATTTAGAGTATTTTTTCATATGACTATAGATAGCTTTGATTTCTTTGTCTGAAAACTGCCTGTTCAGATCCTTTGATCATTTATCAGCTAGAGAATGGCTCCTGTTTTTATGTTAGGTTCCATTCTCCATATATATGAGAAATGAGGCCTTTATCAGAGAAACTTGTAGAAAATTTTCCCAGTTTTCTGTTTTCCTTCTAATTTTGACTGCATTCATTTTATTTGTGCAAAAGCCTTTTGGTTTTATATGATTAAAATTATTCATTTTATATCCTGTGATGTTCTCTCTCTTGTTTGATCATAAACTCTTCTTAGGGGAGAATTATTAAGAGATCTGGATCCTGTGGCCCACTTCAATCCTCAGAAGAGCTCCCCAGCAAACTGTGCTTAGTCAGAGATCTGTATCCCCCCTAAGGTTCAGGCCAGCCTGGTGGCCAATTTCTCAAAGTCCAGCTGTGCTGTTAAAAATCCCAGTGCTCATTTGAAATCCTCTTTCCTGGAGGGAGCTGCCTGGACAGAACCTCAAAAGTACATGTGCTTGTCCCACTTTTCAAAGCCATGATAATAAAAAACCTTGTCAATATTACTCCCTACCTTATCTCTCGTATCAGTCCCTTGCTCTCCACTCATATGACCACCACTCAGTTCAATTCAGACATCCATTGCTTCTCCCCTGTACTCCTGTGATAGTCTCTTACTTAGTCTCATATCTACTCTTTTTTCTCCAATCACTCTTTAATATAGCTGCCAACTCAGTACTCCTAAAACATATCACTCCCCAGCCCAAGGATCTCCAGTGGCTCCTAATTGTCTCTAGTAATGATGAGAAGAAGAAGAAGAAGAAGAAGAAGAAGAAGAAGAAGAAGAACAACAACAACAACAACAACAACAACAACAACAACAACAACAACAACAACAGCAACAGCAAGACCAAGACCAAGACCAAGACCAAGAACAAGAACAAGAACAAGACCTTGAACAAGAACAAGAACTAACATTCAGATAATGCTTTAAAGATGACAAAACAGTTCATCCCTGTGATCTGGTTTGTCCTCAAACAGCCCTAAGATATAGGTGCTGTTATAATCCTTATTTTATGGATTAGGAAACTGAGGCTGAAGGGATCAAGTGACTTGCCCAGGGTCATACAACTTTGCTGTTGCTGTTCAGTCATTTTTAGTCATGTCTGACTCTCTGTGGCCCTGTTTAGGGTTTTCTTGGCAAAGATCCTGGAGTGTTTTGCCACTTCCTTCTCCACCTCATTTTACAGATGAGGAAACTGAGGCAAACAGGGTGAAGTGACTTGTCCAGGGTCACACAGCTAGGAAGTGTCTGAGGCTGGATTTGAACTCAGGAAGATGAGTCTTTCTGACTCTAGGCCTGGAGCTTTATCCACTGTGGTGCCACTTAGCAACACTTAGGTCATACAAGTAGTTAGGGCAAAATAGAATCTCCTCATGTTGGCACTTAAACCCTTGAAGCCTGACTCCAGCTTGTCATTCCAGACATTTCACTTTCCTTTCCCTCAGTCACTCTCATTTCCAGACCACCTGGCCTGCTTCCCATCTCTCCTCCTCCATTCATTATTCCATTATCCATGTCTACAGCTTTGCACCCCTCCCTTCCTTTATTGTTCTTCTTAGAATTCTTGGCTTCCTCCAAGACTCATCTTAAATTCCACTTTCTTCAAAGCCTTTCCCACCCCTTCAGAGGTTGGCACACTCTTCTGCCATCTACCTCCTCCTCCCCCAAAAATATACTCGAGCTGTCTTTTGCATTGACTTAATTGCTCACCTGTTGCTTGCTTCAGTAGGATGCAAGTTCTTTGGGGGAAGAGACTGCTTTGTTTTTGTCTCTGTATGTCCAACATCTAACAGGGAATATGGCACCTAGTAGTCACCTGATGAATGTTTATACAATGGCATCATTTGGATCAAGGAATCCCACCACTAGAAAATAACTCCATCAAGGAGGGGTCCAGTAATTCACAGAGATCTCTGCTCTTCACCAGGAGGAGCAGGAGATTCATTACCAAGTGGTCTTAAATCTGAGATTTTTCCTTTTTCCATGGACCACAGACCCCTTGGCCAGTCTGCTGAACTTGTGGATCTCTTCCCAGAATCATGTTGTTAAATGTGCAAAATAACTTAGCCAGGATCTCAGAGCAAACCAATTAATTATATTGAGATGCAGGTAGCAAAATACTAAC